>NW_020273423.1:0-11065 GCF_003268045.1 Sipha flava
TCCGCACCGCGCCGCGCCGACCTCTCCGACCTAGTGGACGCTCAGCTTTACGTGGCGATGCCCCACTCATAGCTCCTCGGCTCAATTCTCCGAAGCTCGGCGATTTCCTCTCTATGATCGCAGTATCGGCTTATCTATTTTTATACGATTTATAAATGTATAATATGTACACCTATATTGTTGCGTATAAATAAATTGATTGTATATTACGTTGATTATATTGTTACGTGTATGTATATTGTATATTATTTATTTTGATAGGAATGATCAGGGGCGGCTCGTCGGGGGAGACTTAGACTGTGTCTCCCCCTTTAAATAAAAAAAAACCAGTTACTTGTAAATAATAATTAATAAAAATAAAAATGCATAAAAATATTTTTATTTGAATTGAAATTATATTATATAATTTATATCGTTTTCTTTGTTTATTATTAAATTGAAAGCCATAAAGTCTGAAACCTATTAATAGTTATTTCAATAGAAATACCATATTAGTTTTTTTCGACAACGGCGACGGCCATGATAATGAAAATGTTGTTATAATCATGGTTACAGTGAAACTGCCGCCCGATAGTTTTAATCATAACATGTAAAATGGTATGGCCGATTTGACGGATGGCCGGAGGGGGCCAGGGAGTATAAGCTGCGTATTATAGACGCTATTGAAACTAATTGTCGTACCGCGTGCCGTTCTTGTCGTCTTCATAATTGAATGTATTTTTATTGTTTAATAATTATAACACGTTTACTATAAGCATACTATCTTCTACTTGATATTTATTATATTTTTAATTATTTTAAAAATGTAAAAAACCAAATAATAGACTTTTTATTAACTAGTAGTTAACTAAATATGTAATACTATAATATAATTAATTTTTTAATAAAAGGGTTTTTCTTGTTCGTTATTGTATGGAGTTTATGTTAAATAATTTTTAGTCTCCCCAGAATATTAACTCTTAAGCCAAATATTAATAAGTAATTAATTATTTTATTTATACTAATGAATACTTTATTAACTCAATGATCTAAATGGACGCTTATTATTGTTGAAGTGGTTATAATAAAAATTATTACAAAAAAAAAATGTTTGATGTTTCACATCTGTCAGGCGTCCCGCAACGGCGCATTTTTTTTATACCATTCTTTTATTAATGAAAGATAGCTTTGTTGGTTTCTAGAAGCTATAGTAGAATCTGGACTGGATGATGTTATGACTCATCGTCCGCATAGTCTGCTAACTATAGTTATGTTTAAATCGTTTAAAACATTTGATTTCAACAATGTAAAAAAAAATCGTTGTTTTAAACAGAAAAACATAACTTTTGGCCTATTATCTACAAATTTTATTAAATTTTCTGCAATAGTTAATTCATTATTTGATTTTTTATTGTTCAATGATTAAATGGTGTTTACCTTATGATCTAAGGTGTTTACAGTTAAATAACTGTAGATAGTGTAACCATAGAAATATTATCATTATAGCATTATGTATAAATGTTTTTCAACTATGAAATACTTCAATACTTGAATTTTTAGTTGATTATTAAACTTTTTGAAAAATAGGAACGCAGAAACACTAATTTTATCACATTCTTACACTTTTGTAATATAATAATATTGTTTTATTATTATTGTGATGTTATTGAGACTAGAATATAATAACTACTTATTTACTTATTAATTTATGTTATGTATTTTATTTATATTTATTAGTAAATAAATGATTCTATTAATTTTCATAGTATTAAAATATACCTAATGACTAATAACTAATAAGCAGTAGTATAATTTGGAATTGGTTTTGGGGTGGGATTGGGTTATAAGTTGATACTATTGTTCTAATGAGGCTATGCCTCCCACACCCCCCCTTAATCATTAAACCTCATATATTTCAATATTATATTAATTTATTATTATACATTAAATGAGGCAAATGGTATAATGATAGTTGTAAAAATGTTAATTTTAATCATTAACTTTTCCTAACTTTGTACTTATAGGTTATTCAACAGAAATCATTGATGTAGATTGATCTAATTATTTATGTTTTTCCTAAGAAAATATCCTTATGTTATTGATTTTTAAATTTATGGACATGGGTATGCCATAATAATTACATCAAAATAAGAAATACATAAATGTATGAATTTAGATTATTTCAAAAAAATAGTACAACTTTATTACCACAAGTTCTTTGTTAGGTTGGTCTTGGATCTGAATTACATTTTGACAAGCTGTTTTCTTGATCAGTTTCTTTAACTTTTTTTTGAAAAAAAAGAAATAAAGGCATTCGACTGTCTTTTCATTTTTAATTTAATAATTCAATATGTAATTTAATAATATATTAAATTTACACTCTTACACAATAGACACACATCCAAAATAAAGAAAAAAAAATATTTTATTACTCGTTGTATTATAATATAAATAATAATAAACATTGGTGTTGCACTGTTGCTCAACGTTTACAGTAATATAATATTCGAAAATAGTTAATACCTTATACCAGGGATGGCCAACCCAAATGATCTTGCGGGTCACTTTGTAAATACATTATAATCCTGCGGGCCACATTCAGGGTTGCCAAAAAAAGGTCATCAGCCAAAATATTAATATAATCACATATTTTTATATTTCTATCAGATTAGATTAGATTTATTACTTTTGTTGTGATTACGTTGTTAATAATATAGATACCGCGTTGCGCGGGCATTCCAGAATATTCTATCGGCGCAAAAATAATTTTTTTTTTGTAAATATTCGATAAATGTCGCGTACCGCAAAACTTTCCAAGGTGGGCCGCGGGTTGGCTATCCCTGCCTTATACCACTGAATAGAATAATATAATGATACATTGTTTGACGACGTCGTCGATAAGCAATTTCCTTGGAAAATAAACAAAGTTTTGCTATAATGCTATAAATGGTCGAAAACTAGACCCAATATATATATATATATATATATATATATATATAGTATAATATAGTTATTATTAGAGCTCGAATGTTAATGACCAAAATTTCATAAAAATAAGCATTATAAATGTCAAAATATGAAATTATATAACATAAAATGTATTAAATATACCTATTTTTTGAACAAATATAAGCAAAAAAATAGATAATATTAATTCGAAAAATTTGTATTTTCTTTTGAATGTGTATTTAAAATTACTTTATTACAAAAAATACAGCTAATAAATATGAAAAAAAAATATTAATTAAAAAAATAAAGAAATAATCGATATATACATTTTTATGTGCTCGAAAATATCAAATATTCAAAAATATGCTATATAAGTTTGCGTATTTGCAATCGAGATTTTGTAAATCGAATTTATATTATATTGGGGTATAATTCTGATTGCGCGAAAAAAATATGCAAAGTCATAAACATCCGAGCTCTAGTTATATTAGTAATAATATGTCAACCACTGTACTCATTCCATTAATATCAATGATTACAATAAGAATTTTTAAATTATATAATAAATAATTGGTAAATAATTATCATTAATACTTGTATAAGAAAAAGTTTCAATGTTACACGTTTTTGTGAAATATTACATGCATAGGCGGGGTGGTTGGGGGTGCTATAGCACCCCTAGGCTCAAATTTAGCACCCTCAGTTAAAAAATAAGTAATTGAATAATTGTGTGAAAAAATAGCGTTTTTCTTATTTCATGTAGTTTCATTTAGTTTTATTTGATGTTTTTATCAGAAAGATGAATTTTTCATAATTATTAGTTAATTACATCGTCAGAAACACTTGAAAAATATTCCACTAGTCATCGCAAGATAATACTAGTGTAGATATGATATGCTGTATATTGTATAATAGTTTTTTAATTTGTGTATTTCTTAGTATTGTATGACCTGAATAAAATATAATATAATGAAATAAATAGGTATGTAACAATTTATGCTTGTTAATATTTATAAATTAAAATATTAATGTATGTGTATTATTATAGTACATTTAATGATTAAATTGAGATATGATATTTGGAGTTAGTGTGAGCTACGTAATTTCAGAACCCCCAATATTTGGGTTCTAGTTGCGCCTATGATTGCATGCTTTAAACTTAAAGTCGTAAATTGTAGATTTATCAGTGTTATATTTTACCTATGAGCTATACAATTTTCTTGTCATATATTGGAATTGTTGAGCTATCGTAGTTATATATTAGCAAAATAAAAATAAATCTCAACTATAATAATATCCATGAATTCTTATTTCTTATCTTAAAATCTTTTAAAGCTTAGTGCTTACGGGAATTTAATTATAGTCATTCTAAAAAAAAAAAGCATCTGGTGGGGATATATCCCCATATCCTCCCTATAATTACGACACTGCTAATAAGTATAATCAAGCTACAGTAATCACTACTATAAAAAAAACCTCAACATACACCTGCATTAGTTGTCAATACTTATTTTTAATTTACAACATACTTATTTTTATAATTTATTTACATTCAAAACATAGTACATACTTTTGTTGCTACATTTTTACTATTTAGTATTTATATGTTATTACTTATTAATTATTCGCCGTAGGCTCGTAGATAATTGCTACTATATTTAATATTATATTTAATTATTTAATTATTCTCCTTAAAGTTCATATATTATAAATAAACCTATACCAATAATTTTATTTCGTTTAAAATTCGATTAAAATGTGTTTTAAACATGTTTAAAATAGTTTAAAAAGATAATTGGAGTAAACATTTTTAATGGTTTTTTAATTTAATAAACGATTAAAACGGTTTTTTTTTTATAAAAACTATGTTTTATATCAACTCTGCTAATATCCAATATTCGTAATTTGTTATGATATTTTCGGCTAACTTCGGTGCAGTATTTATACTAGACCAAGTCGTTGAATATATATAATCGTAGCGAATTTGTAAATCAATTAAAACAAAAATGCTTTCCAAGACTTTCATTTGCCGAAAAAAAAAGTTTTGGTTGAAAATGGTAGACCGTGTCTAGATTTTGACATTTTAACAACAGTAAAAATTAAAAAGATTACAGTTGATAATACATCATGCACTTGGTATTTTCGTAAAATATCTGATTAGTTATGCGGTTGTGAAGTATCGAATATATTTTTTTTTTATTCTTGTTTACTATCTTTTACAAAAAAAAAAAAAACTGTTTTGAACAATTAAGGGTATGATGATTTAAATCATTTAAATACAGCTGTTAAAAAACATACTGAATCAAAAATGCATATAGCTGGATATTTTAAACTTAAAACATTTTTACCATCGTCAACTGCTAGAATTGATATATCATAAGATAAACAAAGAAAAATAGATATCCAATTACATAATGAAAAAGCTGCAAAAAATAGACAAATATTAAAAAGATTAATAAATACATTTTTAGCTAAACAGGAATTATATTTTAGGAGACACAACGAAAACAAATCTTCAGTTAATAGAGGAAAGTATATTGAGTTATTGATTTCTAGCCAAGAATTTTATCCATTGTTACAAGAACATATATATGTATATAAATACATCTACTATTTTTCGAACCACTTCTGTTTCCATACAAAACGATTTTATAAATTCTGTTGCTGATGTTATTAAACATGCGATTTATTTTAATGGAATTCAAAATACACAATACGTGGAAATTATGTTTGACGAAACAACTGATATTAGTAATAAATTGCAATTATCGACAGTACTGAGATATTTTTCATAAAACGTATACAAAATTGTTATACGTTTTCATGGATTTGATAACATGAGCGCTGATAAAATAGCAGTCTCTTTATTTAATCACGTAAATCAAGTAGTAGAAATATTTAATTCTTTCTTTTTTTTTTTTTATTTGAAAATTAAGGCTTTAACAGCAAAGGCTATTAGCCATTACATATTACATAGTACATGCGTTAAGTGTTAGGTTAAAAATACAATATTACATAAATAAAGTATAGTAATAGTAAAGTTATAGTAATAGTAAAGTAATAGTAAAGTTAGGTTTAAAATTAAGATTTACTAATCATTTTTTGATACTTAAGAATGTGAACATTTTCAGAGTTTGGCTTTCGCCAATTACTTTTACTCTGTTGGATAGCATACAGTAGCGCACACAGGATTTTTTTCGGGGGGAGAGGGGTCAAGGTAAAAATATAACACATTTTACAATTAACAAAATTATGCAAATCCTTAATATATTTTGACTTAAATAATAGCATCGAAAATAGAATAGACTATTCTACAATCAATGATACTAGGTATTCAATACTAGCTCTTCATATTTAAAACTTATAAAATTTGTAAATTTTAATCAAGACATCGGGGAAAATTTTGGGGGGGGGGGGGTTACAACCCTTTAACCCTCCCCCCCCTGCGTACGCCACTGATGGCATGTACAGGTTGGTGCGTAATTAAGATATATTGTGTACACTCATCCACTATGTGATAGACAGTTAATAATTTGAGGAATATGTCGCATATGGGTTGAAGCTTTTTTCTCATCAAATATGAGTGTCAGAGAAAAAAATGTTCATACTTATCTTCTACATATATAAAATCGTACGGTTTCGGGTTTATTCAAAAAAAAAATTTATCTGATATCATATGACATAAATAATATAATACATATGAATATTAAGTTTTCAAATTTTAAACAGAAGATGTATCGCGACCTAATCTTAAAGCTTACGTGACTCAAAATTGGGTCGCGACCCACCGGTTGAAGACCACTGGCTTAGAGCACCTTCATGTTAATTCGGTATTAATAACATACAAGTCGTAGTATTTGTACATCGATTTTTTATTTTACAAGTATCTAGTTCTTGTCAACACATCGCAAGCCGATTATTTTCTGTGAGTGTCCTGATATCGATTTTATGCCCATGCAGTACAGTGTGCATAACAATACATTATATTCACAATAAAATACCTACATATAACGATATTTTAATGTAATTGAAGCAACGTTTCACGATTTTCAAGTACCTAGCAACTATTTATCTGAAGTGCTTCGATTATAGTATATATATATTATACATTATATACCGTTATAATATATGAGTAGGTATCTCTTTAAATGCATGACCTTTATCTATACAAAAGCTATTGTCGAGTATTGTGTTATTATATACGTGAGAATGTATTATTTTTTTTTATAGTATGCAATAAATAATGCGACCAACTTGACAAATGCAAATATATATACGACCGTAATGGAAAACGAGACTTTAATCGATGGCCGATTAATGCGTGGTCGTATATAAAGTTAAATTCATTGTGTAAATTACAAAATATATGAGTATATTACAACAACAACTATTATCATAATTCATGATATACACACACTCACATAAGCGTATGAGCATGTCATTTTGATCCTATCTTTTTATTTCATTCATAAGCGCACGACGTACCTACACTGTAATAATGGTAAGTCAAAATATTGTTTTACTCTACCTACTGCTTATCGCTTTTAAATTCCCAAAAGTGCCCCATTCCAAAGTCCATTTACGCAAGTCGCAATATAATTATTATTATTATGTACAAACTTGTGCACTACATGTGGTTATATGTTCAGTCGAGTTATACAACAAAACTGATTACATATACATGAGCGTAGTTTTCGATTGATGTGGAGGTCAACCGTGATCAACAGCATTCGAGGAAAAGGGAAAAACGACTATAAATGTGTTATTATTAAAAAAATATTTTCATATTTATCCCATGTTAGTTTATTCAAGAAGTATACATTGTCATGTGCCGTCAGTTCAACTGTCATGGTATTGAATAGAGTGAAGAATGTTTTAAATAATAACCCAACTTTTTTTTTTTTTTTTATTTAAAAAACTTTGTATATTTACAATTAGCTTCAACAATTATATTAAAGTTAACATAATATAACATAATATATAAATATAAACGTTACAATAATTTTAAAGAGAAGGAATAGGAAAAGAAGTTGGAAGTAAGTGGTTGACAACTGTGGTTAAGAGAAGTAATAAAGGGTTAATTATAGCTTTAAAATCCTCGAGAAATTTGGAGATTAGGCTTTTGGGCGTAGCTGTTGAGGTTGAAGTGTTGGCAGCAGTGTTACCAGATCTATAATGACTGCAGTTGGGGGAATATGATTAAAATTTCCGTATCGGATGTGTAATTACCGTACTTACCTATATTTTTTTTATCAAGAAACAAAAATATTAAGTTTATATAATCACATTAGTTCATAAAAATAGTCCAATATTTTATTTTTGTAAAATGTTCAAATTACCTTGAATGTCTGTTTCTTTTGTAATTTCTTGTTTTTCATAAATATGTTTGGTCATTGAGCTTATCATTGCTCTTGTTGGTTAAAATTTTACTCAATTACTTAGTTCTTTGGTTCACTTGCTAAGAGCAAACTGTTAACTGTTTCAGTACTTAGTTTATTTCTAACTTTGGTTTTTATTAAATTAATTTTTAAAAACACCCTCTCGCAATCAATTGAAGACTAAACTTTTAATATAAAACCAACAACATTTTTAAATAGTTTTTATTTTATTATTATTTTTTTTTTATAGTAATTAATCGGAAACAATTAAAATTACCGTATCTTATATCATCGTTTTTATTCATCCGTCCGTATATCGTACACATTATAGAATTACCGTGTGTCCCCAACCACATCTATACGTCTGGCAACACTGGTTGGCAGTAACATTGGCATATGAACGTTTTTGTTTCTGGTTGGAACTGAAGATGATTTTATTTATAGACGGAATGGTGTGATTGAGCACTGGATGACAATAAGTTGTGAGTGATGGAGATTTTCTGCGGTTTTCACTAAGTTTTTTAAATACTGAACATCCTTTGTATGAGGCTGTGTGCGGCCCTGAACATAGGGCACACTTGGCGGATTCTGATGGTGATTTGGTACATTCTGAAGTGTAATGGTTTTCTCCACATTTAACACAACGTGGGGATTGATGGCAAAAGTTACTAGTGTGATAATAAGCTTGACAATCATGGCATTGTGGAGGGGAGAGTATTTTTCTGGGCAGCTCAATTTTGATTCTGTTGTGAAGAAGCAAATCTAATTTGAGAATATCACTGTTATTATCAGCAACTTTTAGATCAATTCAAAAAAGAGGCAAAGGTCTTTTAGTGGTACGATGTACAATATTAGAGACCCGAATAACTTTGTGGTCAATATTAAATAAGCTGGCTTGTATGTCTTTCACAATAGTGGACGGGTGGAGGTGCCTGATAAATACAGCATATAGTTTCAAACTATTAGGCAGTTATGTGTGGAAATTATCTGTTCATTAGTGATAAGATAATTGTAAACTAGATTATAATTACTGATGCCGTCGGTGCGGATAATCAGGTGATTTGGGGTATTTTTAAAATTAATACCCGAAGGAATGATAAGGTCGAGTAAGGATTTCTTGAGCGTGTAAAATTCGTAGCCACCGCTTAAATAGAAAGGAGGTGCAAAAAAAAAAATTGTTTTATTTGGAGTGATTTCCACGTGACCGGGCAAAGTGTTGCATTGGACTTTGGAAGGTGTTGCGATAACGGGAGGGTTATACACCTCCTGACCAAAAATGGTTGTCCTTGGAGAGTGAAGTATAACGATTTGGTATGATGAATACTTTACTTTGGTTGCCGCTAGATTTTATGGGTGAAGATGATGACAAAGAGGATAAATTGCGTTTCGAATTATTCCGAGACATGTTTTGATTAATAAATTAGATTAGACTCATTAATGTAGTGTACAAAAGATAATGGACAAACGAAAACGAGGTCTGTTCATGTTGGACGATGAATGTAAACTGTGATAACCCAACTTTAAATTTAATAACTGTTTATTATAAAATATTTTAAGTTCAAAAAATTTAATTTATTAAGTAAACTGGCGTGAAGGTTCTTGCTACGATCCGACTAAAATACATCTGCCTATGGGTCTGTTTCATACCCTTTTATATATCTTGATTTTGTGTGAACTCTCTATTATTTCCTCATTTTTGTCAAGTCAGTATTAGCATTTAGACTGTTGTTTCATTTATAACCGTAAAAAATCAATCCTCAGAACTCATTACTTTTTACTGTGCGCCCAACCCTGAATTATAATTGGTTGACCTCATGAACTCATGTTCAATGTGTACTATCTCTCTGTGTACGAATTTCTGTTTTGGCATAACTACTTATCTCATGTTTTTATAATCAACCGATGAAAACTCGTCTTGTAATATTTCCCCCCTGTTTATGGTTATAATATTAATAGTTATTCTAATGCAATTATTTATACGAGTTTGACTGCATGTAATCAGGCCAGGAGAGCGTTATAAGCGCTAATTTGGCTACCGAGCTGAAAGATTTTTAGCCGTTCATCTTAAAAAGGGGGTACCACGAGGAGGCGGTATTTCTTACTCCCTTGGAGGAACAAGAACTTAAACTCTAATACCAAAAATATTGTTTTATTTCCTTACTAATATTTTTCACTGTTACACATACTACTAACTACTCTATTTTTTAGTAAAATATACTTTATACACATTCATGTTACACTTTCTTAATTTATTCTATTTAAAATATTTATAAATAATAGCGTACAATTTTACATAAATATTCGCACGCAATAAAGACCGTTATTGATAAAGAATATACTCGTAAATCTATTAGGTTGCGTACACTCAGGCACGTAGCTAAGGGAGGGCCAGGGTTTGCCTCCCCCCTCCCCAAATATATGTCCGGCCTTAAACCGGTCCACACAAAGTATTCAGAGGGGCTCATTATTACATGATGGCTTTTAACATATACCAAATTTTTAATATTGCCTAAATATGACGTAAATACCACCAAATATATCTCGTTTTAATTAGAATCTAATATAATAATAAATTCATAAATGACTGAAAGTTTATCTTTAATTTCATCAATAAAACCTATTTTTCAAAGATGAAAACTCGAAAATTAATATCAGTTTTAATAAACTTTATCTTGAAGCTATTAATATTAGTAAAGGAAACAAAGTTAAGGTAGTTTATTTTTACAGAAAAAAGTTCTTTTGAAAAACAGAAATTCATT
>NW_020273424.1:0-42690 GCF_003268045.1 Sipha flava
TAGACCAAAATCGTGATGACACTTGAGTCGAAAATGTGTGTGATGTTGACACGCATGAGGTGACATTAGTGTGGCGCTGATACATTAAAATACTGTATAAATCTAAATCCCTCAATTTTTTTCGGTTACGTAATAACATGTAACGTCACATGGGCTCATGTGACGTGACAATAGTCTGTTCCCACCTTAAGAGTAACGGCCAATTCTTATTTCTTAGTAAAAACACTATAAACCATGCGGACGAGCATGGTAGATAGCATGGCAAATATAGACTAGGAAACCGTATGCAGCGGCTATTTATTTTTAAATTATTTAATTTACAATATTCAATTATCAAAAAATTGTTTGTTGTTGATTTCTTATAAATATTTACCATAAAATGCATTTATATATTCAAAACCTTTAAATATGCATAATCATATAAATTTGGTAAAATATGCAAAAATATGCAACATCAACTTTTGTATTTCAACTGTATGGTTCATGAAACAAATTTGTATCGAATCAGATTTGAAATATGCAGCTTCCTGAGAAAGATGCAAATGCATAAAGTTAGTCCTGCTTATCAGTTTTCACCGAACATCGATAATAATACTGATAAATACAAAATTATAAAACTAGTTATTAATAGATTTATCGCGGCACACTTCAAAGGTGCTCGCGGCACACTGGTTGAAAACCACTGACTTATATGGTTACAATACAAGACAATATGATATTTATTACGATTATAATAAGTATACTACTATAGTTTTGTTTAAAATGTATTATTCTTTTAAAAGGTTAAATTATTAATATGTTTGATATCAAATATCTATAATTTATATGAGTATACTTTATGTAAGCACTCATCCACTTTTAGATGCTTTTTCAGTTGTTAATTAGTAAAAGAATTCTGGGAATTCTGTTAGTGAAATGAAATGAGATTCAATAACCTGCTTTAATCTTTGTAAATTGAACTTGTATCCTGTAATAAAATGTGAAAGCCTTTTTAATATAAAAATAAAATAAATAAACATTTTTATTCTATATCTAAAAAAGTAGTATAATATATATACATGTAGGAAATAAAAAATAGTTGATAAGTTTTGTTATTATATTATATAAAATGTCTTTTTAATCTAATTCCACACAATATATATATATATTAGTTTCAGTGGTATTTTCTGATCATCAGTATAATATTGTTAATTATTTCTGTTTGAAAAATTGATACAGGATCCAAAAAGTCGATAGGTTTTAGTAAAGATTAAAGGCAGAGTAGAACCAAAATCCCGACCACCCACTATTTACTTATTAAATCACTAAAAAAATGTTCTTGCTGGACTCAAATTCAGTACATTATGATAATACAGATTAAAATATTTCATTTTATTTATAAAAATATTACTGTTTTCGGTAATATTAAAATATTTCAATCATAATTTTGCTATTCCATTTAACTTTTAATGTATTATTTATTAGTTACTTATATCTGAGAAAGAAAATTAGTATAATTCATGGGTTCTTAACTTTTTGAGGTCCATGCCCCCTTTCAAACTATTTTATGAGTTCATACCCCACCCCCTTACTACTATAAGATTGAAGTATGTATAATATTTAAATGTAATATATAATTTAATGTTGGTTATTGGTCTCATTAGTATACAACTTCAATGAAGATTTTTTTAATATTAAATGAATTTATTTGCATAAAAAAAAATCGACCACAGCGGCAAGGCACTGCGTATAAAACAGCAACATTTTAATTTTTCGTATTTTTTCCAACATTTTCACGCCTTCCTGAAATGTTGTCATGTCTCCCTAAAGGAGGCACACTCCCAGGTTGATGACCACTGGTATAATTGAACGATCAAAATCAAAGCAATATTAATAACTATATATTGTGGTTTAAGGTAGAAAGATAGAGGTGGGAATTTATCAAAAGTTAACACCATCAATATTTTTTAGTATTAAAAATTCGTGCTAACAATTATTTTTCATAGCTAATTTTTATTTATTATAATTAATGCTAATAAATTAATTAAGAAAATAAAATTAGCCAATGTAAAATAGTTTACCAATGAAAATTAAATAATAATTATGAAAGTAGAAGTATTAAGGTATACACTGCTGCTTTGTATAAAATACAAAAAATATCTATGGTAAGTACATTAAAAATTATAAGTATTAAAATATGTGTTTAGTATTCAAAGAGTTATTTAACTCTATTACAACTTGTTAAGGCACAAAATAAATAAATAACTAATAAAATTTAAAACTTAACAAATTACTCATATAATATACTTATAACTGACTGGATAAATATTTAATTATGCCTTATGCCTATACTTAATTTACATATTAAACAAAAGTATAAAAATTGAATTATAAAAAAAAAATTGATTTTAAATATAAGAATTATAATACTATTTATGATAACTAACAATTTTGGTATCAATCCTCTATAGATTTTTCCAATACTCTACCTAATTCATTATAAATATGTAAAATTATATATTATATATATTTATATTATAATATATTATTATTATATAATATATAAAATTAATTAAAGTGTGTTTGATTCAATTACTTTTTGATTGAAGCCCATAATTGGTAATTAAATATATATTATTTCTACCATTGTAGATAGGTTTGTTATTTTTATTATTATTATTAGGTTTCTCGCATTCATCATGTTTGTTAAAACATAACTTAACTTCATTACCTATTTCATGGGTACCTCTCTCTGTGTGATTCTCACCCTTTAAAAATATACTTAAATTTTTTATAAATTCCTTTGCTCTCTCTAATTTCAAACGCATACTGTATGCATTTATGTAATTGAAGAAATATTTTTTGTTAAATGTTTTCTTATATAAATTAATTTATTTCATCCACATATATTAAATAATTTTCCTGGTCTAATTTTAATTACTTAATAGTTAAAAATGAATTTTGTATAAACGACATTCATCACTGGACCATGACAGTGTGTTATTTTGTGCCTGGTAGTACAAACTATGTGCTACGTATCTCTCTCAAATCCAATATTCTATAATTTTTTTTCGTGAAACCTAACACCTCTGAATATAATTAACGACCATTCAATGTATTTACCAATTTAAAATCAAAAATATAGTCATTATTATTACCATAGTCCATTATTGCTAATACTTATCTAATTCCCATTATCCTCAACTTTTCCTTCTTATCCAACTTATCTTCAGCTGTTCCGTAAATTCATCTAAATAAATTAATAACAATATTGAATGTATCTATATTACTTACTCAATAACAATTTAAATGTATACCTACTTTAATAATTATTACT
The DNA here is from genome assembly GCF_003268045.1 of Sipha flava. Classification (NCBI taxonomy): domain Eukaryota; kingdom Metazoa; phylum Arthropoda; class Insecta; order Hemiptera; family Aphididae; genus Sipha; species Sipha flava. Next base: position 3,317 of record NW_020273424.1, read on the forward strand.
TTCCAATACAACAATGGGTGTACATCAATTTTTGCATTTGAGAGTTCCAAATACTTGTCGCAATACTAAAATAGTCTCATGTTCCAGTTCTACTTCTTTTTTTTCCATAATCCGTTCTTGCAAAAAACCAAACAATGTGTATGAAGTTTAATTATTTTGAATATACATTTAGAACAGTTGATCATTGTTTTAAATATCTGGTATTCTTTCATACTTATCAAGTTGACGGTAAAATAATGAAGATTTCATTTGCAAAAAGAAACAAATTTTTGATATAAATCTGAATGCATGTTACGCCATATATGTATAGCACGAATTAATTTATTGTTTTATTTCAAAAATTATTATACTTATAAAATTCTACTTACTTTTTAGACAAAACTGACACAATGAAGAACATAGCTTTTTTTTTTCGATTTAAATCTATCAAATTGGGGGGTCGTTATAAATACTACCTATTACGGCACTACAATATTGTTATCATTTTCAGTCGTCATTTTATTGTTATCAGACAAAGTTATTTAAGATATGCGCGGCAATTCGTATTTTAATTTTTGATCGTTGAAACCCAATTAACTTGATATTTAACTTTATACAATGTAGGTCGTAGGCATAGGCGCAATTTGGGGAGGGGCTTGGATGTGCTTAGCACTCCCAAATATGTTCATGTTAATTTACATTTAAATACACATTACTAATTATGTATAGAAAAATAGAGTTTTAATTGTAGAAATATATAAATTTATTACCTATTTAAATAATAGTGATGGAAGTGTGTCCTTCGTCTCTTCGATTCTCGAACTAGATAATAGTAATAGATAGGGTTGCTAGATTTTGAAATCCCTAAACCTAAACCATCATATTGAATGACTCTTTTTTTATTTTGATATGAAAGTCAAAATAAGTATATAATTTTGTAATTTAAATATTTATTGGCTAATACAAAAATACATTATTATTGTATATAACCATAATCTAATAATATAATGTACAATATTATTCAATATTATTAATATTATTTACAATATTATGTTTTATTATAAATAATATAATATTAAATTTTATTTTCTCTCAGCTTTTATTTACCGGGATAAACCGAATAATTGGCCGGGACACCGGGACGAGTAGCAAACCTAGTAGTAAATATATTGAGTTTTAAAAAAATTGTTTAGGTCTCAACGACTGTCGAAGGACCAGTCACAATACAAAAAGAACACAATGTTAATAATAATTTTGTGCCCAACTTTGTATGAGTTGAGCTTTGAGTGCCATTTTAGATGTTTGATAGGTAATCTAACCACGAATCTTGGTGGGCGGCGGCTACGATAACGCTGACGGAGAATCAGAAAAAAATGATTTTCACAATAGGAAATAGGAAATAGAGTTTAGCTATCAGGGGCAGTGGCATATGTAGGGGGTGTCCCCTAAGTCCGGGCCCATAGTGAAATTTCAGATTCAATTAAAACATTTTTATGCATATTGCTAAATTATATAATTATATATAAATACCATATGATACCATGGCCCGTACCAACTATTATTGTTGTTATTGCTATTATTATTGTTCTATGCTAGTATGCTGTTTTTGAGGTTTAAAGGGCTTTAAAAAAGCCCACACACGATCAGTTTAACTGTGCAGTTTATCACGTATGACGTCATGTCTGAGCGATAAACTGAGGAAACTGTGCAAATTTTTACGCAGACTTTTGGCCTGCGCGAGATAGTCTTTGCACCGATAAACGGCGCAGTTAAATCAGTTAATCGAACAGTTTGCACAGTCTTCTCTAATGTTGTCATCCATTTTTCGGTAATTACTGAAATCGGCAATTTCCCCTCCTTCTTTCAAATCCCTCGGCAAATGACAATCGCTGGGCAAAACAATTCTTTGCAGGAACCAATCCTTGCTCCAGCGTTCAAGGAACCTTTTCTTCCGCTTATCTTCTTCTTCAAACAGCACTGCTACAATTACACAACACACTGCTGCTGTTTTTTAACGGTCACCCACTGTTTTCTGCATACACATACAGTTGATCAGTAGACTGTGACTACACCGCACGAAAAAACTGAGAGAACTGTGAACATATCTGATGAAAAAACTGATGTATCCTACACACCTTCAATTCAGATAACGGTACAATTTTTACTCAGTTAATTTCACAGATAAACTGCACAGTTAAACTGATCGTGTGTGGGCCCCTTAAAATTCAAATTAGTGACTGATACCATGGTCCATGATTTCAATGACCAATCAAAATACGAATAAACTATGAAAAGACATGACAAATAAAGCTGTGTATTTACATCATGGACTAGATATCTTAACAACCCTAATCCGTGGTTTACATAGTACCTTGGTAGTGAATTCTATTTTTAGAAATCGATTTCTATTTACTATTGTATTTACATTGTTATAAAATGTTATTAATTCATCACGAGTTGCTAAGAATTGTTTCGTCGATTGTCGATACTCGATTGTCTTAGGCCGATCGCACACCAAAAGAGCAAAACTTCGTTAGACCGTGTTAGTCAACTAAAAACAATTTTTTTTTATAAAGTGTACACTACCTAGACAAAACACCATTAGACAAGACAAAAATCAGTTGTCATCATGTTATCTGATAAATTTGTTGCGATTTGCATGTGGTACACGTAACAAAATTAAGAATAGAATTATAAAAAAGAAAAAATTATGGATTCATTCGTTAAATAACAACTTGGACCTTGTCTCCAAAATCATAAATGGATGGTCTTATTTCCACTAAAATTACTAGTATTTACCATATAAACTATATAAGCAGTCTTGTTAAGTATTCGAATACTTGTGTTTAAATACTTTTTGATGTATTTATATGGTATTCTAAATACAACATTTTATGTATTTTTTTAAGTATTTTGAATACTTTTTAATTGTATTTTTACCAAAATTTAAATACTTGTATAAAAATACTATAAAATTCGTTTAAAAAAAAAAAAACAAAAAAATCGCAAAATATGCATTTATATGCACAATAAAATTTCAAAACTAGCTTTGTGGAAGCATGAAACGTATTTGTTTCGTACTCTGCTATTTTTGGGACTGTGCAAAAAAAATATGAAAATGCTACAAGTCCTCTGCTCTAATAATATCAATTTTTTTTTGTAGTTAACTATTTTGAGGAGCGTTTAACACAGGAATGCACCTTAAACATTTTGCGCATACGCGTAATTTATTCACCACTATCATAATGTTAGGCTGTTATCAATGTATTATATTAAATCACTATAATACGATAATAATATTATTATAATTATATGAGTTTTGAATCAAACTATTAAAAATTTGAACATATTGCATACGTAGGTATTTTACATTTTTTTTTGTGCTTCGATAATTTCAGTAAATAAATCGTTATACATACCAGATACATTTGAAAAAAAAAATCAAAACAGCAATAACTATCTAATATGTCGAGATAGCTTTTAATAATGTTTATTTATATCTAAATTTACCCAATTATCTATTTGAAAATTTCATAAACCAGACTTTACCAAAATTTATTACACTAAGGATATTTACTAAATGTTTTATTGAGTATTAACAATACAATTCACAAACATCTTAAACATAAAAATTCAATATTATCTAATATCTATGTATATTACATTATCTTAATAGTAAGTACAAATATGAATTATCAAAAGTTAGTTTTGATTCAAAACCAACTAGTGTAGTGGCCGAGTTGTGAGTTCAACACGGTTACACAATATTAAGATGTAAGGATTTTAGAGTTAGATTAATAACTTTATCAAGAATAAACTTATTACGGTATTATTGATATTTTATTTAACATCAACATAGACAAAGTAAATGATAGTAACAAATATAAGCGGAGCGTATATACTGGATGGCTGGATATATTTGGTTGCTAATGCTGTTTCGCGACTTTTTCCTATTCGAGATTTTGCGATTCACACGTGGGTCATATTACTTTTATTAATTTGTTTATGGTTATAATTCTAAATTGTAACTACGCAGTGGCACCGAGCTCTAAAAAAAGTACTATTGTTAAATTTGTTTTCAGAAGGTACCTCCCACCAATAATGTCACTTGTCAATGTAATAATAAATAAATAATAGGTTACAATAGTTATATTGTAACTCTAATCTGTTGTTAAAAATGTGAAGGTTATTATTTGTAAAATTATAATATTACTGTATGATACTATCTACGTTATATGAGCAGCATTAAGGTCCTAATGACTATTTGGGGCTAAGCCCTTAGGACTACCCACCCCATTTAAGCTATTATTTTAACAAGACTTGTTAAGGAGGTTCGGCGCCACTGTAATTACGTAGTAACTTTAAAATACGTATGAAAAAACATAATGTATACATAGTACATTACACTAGAGTTGAAACTTAACATCTCAATAATATGTTACTACAAAAAAAAAAAATTATAACGAAACTGAACATTATTATTTAACAACTAAAATAAAATGATAATATATTATTTACATAGGAAGTATGTGGTTAAATTTTGAATAGTTTGATTTATAACTCATATTATTATAATAATATTATTATCGTATTATAGTGATTTGATATGATATATTGATATCATATAGCATAGACTTTATACTAAGGTTTAAGGTACCTTAGTATAAGGCCTGGTGCACACTTGCGTTATTTTAACGCGCGGCACCGCGGCGATGACGCCGTATTCAATGCACACCTAGTGGCAAATATACATACCTATATACATATACATAACGTTATGTATACCTATATACATAACGTCATACATACGTACGGTCAGTACGACGTTGGAACGCAAACATAACACTTTTCTTTTGTGCAGTTTTGCAGTTTTCACTTACCTATATTATTATTTACATATATTGTCAGTATGGATTTGACACAAGCGATGGAAATTTATAAAAGAAAACGTATTATTTTTGCGTACCTTGTGTACAAAACGACGATAGTGTGCACTGACCAATATGATACAATGAATTGAGCGACCGCAAGTGAAGGCGCGGTGACGCTGCGGTGCGATAACAACTTGCGACAAAAACTTTGTCGCAGATGGACGCGCGTCACCGCAGCGTTGTCGCTGTGATGTGTGCATTACGCAATTAAATTTCAAGTTTTCCATACCGCGTTTGCGGTGCCGCAGCGTTGCCGCGCGTTAAAATGACGCAAGTGTGCACCGGGCCTAAGGTCTATGGTGTAATAGCCTAACATTATGATAGTGGTGAATAAATTACGCGCATGCGCAGAATGCGTAAGGTGCATTCCTGTATTTAGACGCTCCTCTATTTTAGCGGGCTGTTCGTTTTTCAAATGGAATACAACAAAATTTACAAAGCGTCAACACTGTTCCAATACAAATTGATAATGAATCGAAAGATAGTGTCACAGATATCAATAATAATTATTTACCTATATAGTTTTAACTATAGTTTATTATTGATATATGTGGATGTCAATAATATTGATAACCTTGCAATATTGAACACATTCAAAAATAATATTACATTTATATACATAGTTCAATATTTAATATTCATTTTTTATCAATTCAGTTTTGTTTCATAGTATTTTATCCCCATTAAAAAAAATAACATTAAAATTCTCAGAAGCCGATGGCTAAGTTAGGGTAATATATATGCTTGTTACTTTTATTTAACTGAAACAGAGTGGAATTTTGATGACTTGCTATTTAGGTATACAAATATTGGTATTTATTTATTGAAATTTGCTATTACTTATTTACAATACTTCGGATATAGTTTTTGTTGAATTGTTGTACTGTGAGTAGTTGAAGGTTGTTGTTTCTTATCAATATTGACTTATTAAGTTTGTATAGTGGTATAAATTGTATTAGTATTGCATTTTTAAACATTTTTCTTATTTTTTTTTTTTTTTAACAATTTCATTAATTTTTCTATTTATAATATTGTTTTAATTTACAATGATTTACATTGATTTACAATTTGATTTACTGAAATTGTAATAATAGGTGATTGTATTATTTTAATTTTAGTAGACCTTTTTTTATCATAGATTTTTTTCATATTTTTGATATATGGGTATAAAGTCTTACAGATATAATAGCTATAATAGTAATAATATTCTTATTCAGCCCTTCCCCCATTAAACAAGCATAAAATCTTCCTCTGTCTTATAATAATATAAAGATATTATATTTTTATTTTTTCTCTTACAATATTGAAAATATTCTTTCTGATATAATGTATCAATATATTTAATTTTCATTGAATTGATCAGTATTTAAAATTTAGTGTTACATTGATTCATAACTATACAAAAACTGTTAAGTTAAATACATATATATATATATATATATAAAATATCAATGTCTTTTGTTTATTTTTTTCTTATATATTTTGCTAATAAATTATCTTCAAAAAGTTAAAAACTTTAATAAGTTTGAAGTATAATTTTCATTTATTTTAGGTTTGTGCTACCCATATAATAAAGTATTTATATCTGCTGAGCAAATAATGAATTAACGAATGACATATGCTATGGATAAGAGTGGTTACTAATTGCTCAATGCCAATGTCAATACTACGAGTAAACAATTACAAGCCATAAATACTTTTGTTTAATGAGACCTAGGGTAAAAAGGTTGAAGAAGAAAATTACTCCCTTAGTTCTAAGTGCTCACTCGGTAATATCAATTTTTGTATACCAACTACTGCTAAGTGTATCATTAACTGTTTCAGATATGGGTAGAAGAAGTATATTTCCATTATTATTCATATTTTGCATGTATGTTAAGATAATTCAATGTGATGAATTAGCAAAATGCTACACTCAACCAGTAGAATCTTGTCCATTACAAAATAAATGTAAATGTGTTAAAACTGGAGAATTGTCATTCTGTTGTCATTTGCAGTCATATGAAGATTTGGTTAAGAACTTAGAGTGTTCAGGTATAATGAATTAATGCTGTACTTTATTCATAGTTTATAAGTGGTTTATATTTTAGTTTTTAAAAGTTTACATTTTTAATTTGAGTATAATATAATCATAAATTAACTTATTTAGTTTCAAAAGTTCATACAATATTTATTTTTCTAATTTAAATATTTTAAAGAGAAATTAGCAACCATACACAGTATGAAATTGTGTATATTTAAATAATAGTTTATATAGTATAACTATAGTGAATTTCATGTTAACTATATTTGCTAGAGATATCATATTGATAAAAAGTATTTTTATCAAAATTATTAACAGCTGAAAATAATTTTTAATATATTAAATATTATTTTTCATATAATAGTATCAATGGCTAACTGGGTATCGAGGGGTTAATCAACTGAACCTTTTATTGTTACATTTCAACTAATAAATATTTTTAGTTAATGGTGTTCAATTCATTGTTATACTTTTTGTACAATAATGTTGTACAGTAATGTACAAATTTATAAATAAAACCAGAAATTATATATTAAATTTTTTAGGTTAAGATATATTTATAATTTTTATTAATATGTCATTATCAAGGGTCGAGGAGGCAATTGTCCTTTTACCTTCCTGGCCAGTTCATCCTTGAATTATATAGTTTTATTATATTATAATATTCATTATGAGCAGTTGGTTAGAAATATAGGCATTTATTACTTTTATACTCAATTATTATTACTTGTTCTTTGTTTTTCAGGTCCTAGATTACAACCAATTACAGCACTTCATATTTACAACATGACTACTGATAATTTTAACTTTGCAAAAATGTCACCAGAATTCAATAAATTGATCTCATTTTCTATAACAAATAGTTATATTAGAAGAATTCTTGGTCGATTTCCGCATACAAATGAAATTACTTGCCTAAATATGTCAAATAATGCTTTTGGTTCAGAATGGCAAGAACCATTAGCTTTTGAAAATCTTAAATATTTAGCTAGGTTAGATTTATCTAATATAAATATAACTAGGTTGCCTTCTATAAAAATTCAAGTACCACATTTTTGGCTGGATGTTTCAAGTATTTACATGTTAAACCAATATAAACATTACAATCGTCTAATGAATTAATTAAATATTTTTTAGATAACAAAAAGATGCACTGTGACAGTATTTTAGATCTTATGAAAAGTTGTATTGGATTAAAAAACAAACCATTTTTTATCAATCCAAATGAAACATTTTGTTTGTCATCGATAGGATTTCATTGGTTTAACTCTACAGAAAAATTAGCTTTAAGTCAAGTAGAAATTATTAACAAGGTAAAATTTAAACTAACATTTAATTGAAAATGTCTTAAAATAGCTTTTGTATTTGTTTTGAATTGATGTTTTAGAATTTACGCATAGAGTATTTATGTTTTATTTTTATTTGAAGAAAAAAAAATGTAATGTTGTAGATATTTGAAGATTGTCCTCAAAATTGTTCTTGTAAATCATATGGATATGATATGGTACAGGATACTAGTACATTGCACACTGTACAAGTAGATTGTTCGTATAAACAACTTTCAAATCTACCAGAAAACCTCCCAGAAAATACAGTGCTATTAAATGTTACTAATAATAATGTAATGTATTTAAATTATTGGTTTAAAAAACTTTTTTGTACATTTTCAAAGTTTTTATATATTTTTGATTATAAGCTTCCATAAAAACAAATAATTTTAGATTACCAGTATAGAGACATTGATATCCGATCATACATATAAAACACTGAGATATTTGTACGCAGACGAAAATAAGATATCTAATATTTTATCACTTGAAGGTTCAACTTTTATAGATAACTTTCTTGTATTGAGCTTAAGACTAAATCAATTGAAATCGGTAAGTGTATTTCCATTGTATAAAATAAACATGAAATTTATAAAAAATAATGTATAATTATTTATTATTATTTTATTTTTTTTTTAGATACCTATGTATATACTACAAAATTCGTTTATCAAAGAGTTTGAAGGACATATTGTTAAATTAGGTGGAAATGAACTTCAATGTGATTGTAGTACTGTACAATCGTTAAAGGTTTGATACAGTTTTTTTTTATAATATATGTGACTATTTGGTAATAGATATTATTTAATAATTTAAAATATCTTTTAATATTTTGATTGCTCTTGAAATTGTTAATTTGGCAAATTATTTTAATTTTAAATATTTATTTATTTATATAAACTATAATGGAAGTGAGTCCTAAAACATAATATTAAACATTGTGTATGGAAAAAAAACAACATAGTACAATAAATTATAATTTCTTACTTTATTATAAATTGTATATAATAAGAAAGTCTTAAGAGTGAATATAGAATAAAAATTGAATAAAAAACAATTTTTTAAATATAATTAAAGACATAAGTATTACTTGCAGCCATAAAAAAATTGGCAGGAGAGAAAAAAGTGGATAAAAAGGTTTTGGATCTCTAGTATTAAGAACATTAATTTTAAAACTGATCATAAAAAAATTTTTAGGATAATCAATTAAACCTAATATTTGTTTTTATCAAAATTTAGGGAGTAAAAGTATATGATGGTTAGAGAGTAAAGAAAAATTAAAATAATTTTAAACATTATTATATGTACCGTGGAGGTCTTTTGATGTTGAATTTTAAAGTTATAAAACAAATAAAATTATTTTGAATAGCTTTTAGCAAAATATTTTGTTTTAATGTATTGTTTATCCAGATTAAGGGGCAGTACTTTAGATTAGAACAAACAAGTGAACAATAGAGGATTTTTAATGAAATAGGATTTTAAAATGAACCACAAGTACGTTTAATAAATCATAAATTATGAAAGGTTCTAATTAAAATTCTTAATCATTTCATTATTAGGAGAAAAATTTAATTTAGAAACAAAAATTGCACCCAAATCTTTAAATTGATAAACAAACTTGATATTAGAGCCTGAAATTGAGTATTGAAAGTTAACAAGATTTTATTAGGTAAAATTTCATAATTTACATTTTTGAAAATTTAAAAATAGATGATTCTCAGATATTTCAGATATTAAGTTAAGTTTTTAATTTTTATACGTAGTAAAAATTATAAATGCGAGTTATGTAAATAATTATAAAAGTATATTTTTGTTTCAATTTTTTAATTTTCTTTTTTCTTTCTTTTGAATATGTCCTATCTTAATTAAAATCTTAAAATAATAAAATAGTCCTACATATATAGATTATAAATAATATATTATTATATTCATATTTTAAAGTAACATTTAAATAGTACCAAGTTCCATAACAATGCTCTAGCAATAACATTAGCAACTAACAATGCAGAATATTTGATCATACCAATAAAATACAATAATTAAAATATTAAAATATATAATATTTTTATATTTTCTTTGACACTTTGTTATTAAATATTACATAAAAAAAAAAAAAAACCGGATGGGCCTCGCTCTGCTGCTGTACAGTAGGTGGTGGAGTGCACTTTGTTTATAGGATAGGTCATTACTAGGGCTTGGAACTTCTAGGAACTTGCATGTTTTTAAATAATTATCAAAAACATAGCTAAGTAATATATAAATTTGTTTCATAGCAATACAAGTTTATATTTAAAATTTATAGTTGCATATTTTACATATTTGACCATTTTTCAATTATAAGTGCATATTTGACCATTTTTCATTTTATAAATGCATATTTGACAATTATTCATATGAAGGAGTAACTTTTTAAATTTTATAAAAAAAAATTAAGATTTATTTCTTCATATATCACGTGACTTGGAACTCAAGGTGTCTTATTGGTGCACTAACTGAATGCATTAAAATAATTAAAACTACAAAAAACGTATACATTCTGCAAAAATTGAAGAATCTGCACAAGCTAAGGCTAACTACAAAAAATATTGAAAATTTTAAATGGAAAAATGAATCTATGGATGGATTGCCTGCAGATATTAGTAGTGTCTTACGATTTTTTAGTTTGCACCAATAAGTTCCGTAGATGTGTAATGTTCCTTTTCTAAATATAAAATTATTTTGGCTGATAACAGGCAGTCATTTAAATTTTCCAACTTAAGAAAATATCTTGTAGTCCAATGTAACTCTCAAGGTTAGAAGAATTATAACTATATTAAAAATAGAAAAAATGATTTCAATTTAATTTATTTTAAAACCATTTTAAGTATTTTGTTTTAGATAAAAATTCAATATAAGATTAAAAAAAAATTTGAAAAAAGAAAAAATTATCTCAGATCATCATATATATCATATATAAAATATTATTATAATTTATTACAAGTTAAATTTTTTTATTTAATTAATTATTACAAATATAATTTTTTTAAATACATATTTTAATAGCATATTTATTGATTCTTTAAGGCATAAATGTATACATATTTTAAGGTTTTTAAGGGCATGAAGTCCCTAGCCCTAATCATTACAATGGATTTGTTAAATTTGAATGCAATGATAGGTATCATTGTATACAAATAACGATTCTGAACCATGATGATTTGTTAGATATACCTATATAGAAAAAATATTATTATATATGATTATAATAATTTTATATATAGAAAACAGTCTTCCAAAAATTTTCTATTTGGATATAATTTCTTTATAAATATCCTATATAACTATAACTATATTTAATTAACAAAAAATGACTCAAAACGGCTCTTATTATTTTATTAGGAAATTAAAATCGAATATTTCAAATGCCTATAAGTTGTTTAAAAATCAGTATAATATTTTGAAAAAATACGCATAAAGAAAATACCAAACTTAATAACTAGTAAAATTTTCGAGTTTCTGCGACTTTAATTTTTTGAATAATAACAAATATTTAAAATTGTTTGAGGATAAATCATTATTTTATGCAATTTTGTAAAAATTTAAATTTCAAACGGTCATAAAATTTTTTCTTTAAAGTCTGGTGGAAATTTTTTTAAAATTATTAAAAGAATAATTTATGGATAACCTTGTGTTAAAATTTTACACCTTAACTATAAATGGAAAAAATTTTATGAATTTTTAACTTCAAAATAACATGCAAATTATCGATATTTTGACTTATTTCATATAAATTTGGACTTTATGGGCTTATAAAAAAAATTTTTGTTGAACGATTTCCAATTATTATTAGTTGCAGTAAGTATAACTTATAATGAACCTTGTATTAAATTTTTATGAGTTTTTGGACAGCCAAATTTTTTTTATAGATATTTCAAAAAAAAAAACTTAAAAAAATTGAAAATTTAAATAGTCTATAAATAAGTCAAAAAATTTCAAAATACTTCGAAACTGTTACCATGTATAGAAAACAGTAATTTAAATATTTGGTGAAAATTTCAAGTGTATGCGGTTTTTCGTTTTTGAGTTAGAGCATTTTAAAAAAAATGTAGTTTGCCAAAACGTGGTGTTGCGAAAAAATTCCCGTTTTTTTGTAATTTGTTTATGGTTTTTTTCGATGCTTTTAAAAAGTATTAAAAAAGTTTAATTTTCAACACGCCAAAGTACCATCTACATTCACTTTCCTTTCAGAAAAGTTGCTGTTTAAGAAAATCAAAGCATTTTTACTGCCCCAAAACGTGATGACAGACACAAAAAAAAAAACAAAATACACATCATTGTAAAACCAATAGATTCCATCACTCCGTTCAGAATCTAAAAAATAACAACCCATAACAATCCTTGTGCAATATTAAAACTAAATTATTAACATTAACTATAAAATAATAATTTATATTTAATTCTCATTTGATGAACTTTTAGTTTTTTCATTTAATTTAAGTATGTAGATGATACTTAATAATTTTCTGGAATATTCTGTATTTAGGCGGTTTGGGAGAGAATTGTGTATGTATATCCAGTTAGAAAACACTTTCTAACTGGGCAGTTAACACTGGTAAATATAGTAATTTATTTGTCAATCTTTGCATTTCTGGATGCTTGTTTTTAGTAAAAGATCAAAATGCAATTGCTGATTATCCTTGTTTTTCAAATAAAATTTCAAATAAACTAGTTTTTTCTTTATACGCTATAAAATTGTTTAAATCTTCAGATCCAATTTCATTAGAATTTAAACTAAAATCTTCAATAATATCTTTATGTTCGGGTTTCATTTTTTCCCTTGACATTTTGGATGAAGAAAACTTACTGTTAATAAATATTTATTTAGTGCATAATCTTGTCGCCTTCTTATATTATTGAATCAAATTCTTCAAAGTTGTTTGAAATTTTATTTGTTAAATCCAACCATACTTATGTTGCTTCTGTGATTGATGAAGTGGATTTTTGACTGATTTAATAAGTTCACGTAGGGGATCAGTACATTTTCGCGACATTTAATTGCCCGACACCATTTGTCCGTCACTACACTTGCCCGACAATCTCAAATTATATTATAAATAAATATGTGTCAAAAATTATTAAAAATTTCAATAAAATATTATATTATACCTATTACGTTATCCTTCGAATTCTACCATGCACATAATTGTTCTCAAACCACTGCTTTATCTCAGAAGCTTCTTCGAGATAGTGGATTTCAATTCATCGAATGCACCGAGTATTTAAAAATATGTAATATATATTGTCGGGCCTTGGGCAAATTTTGTGTCGGGCATTCGAGTGTCGGGTAAACATATCAGACTCCATATATAGGATACAATAACTCAATTGAATCAGAAATTTGTTTTAATAAATATTTATGGACTGATGTGTTAAAAAGTATAGTGCTTATTGCTAACATTTTCTTCATTGGTGTAAACCAGTGGTTTTCAATGGGGGCGATATTGCCCCCCAGTGGGCGGTGAAGTATCACTGGGGGGCATTGAACTATTCTTGGGCGGTAGGGGGGTGGTGAACTAGTTTTGGGTGATAGAGGGCGGTAAGCGTATTCACGCAAAAACGTTGTATATGGTGTGACCTAAAAATAATTCATACTTGATAATCCATATAATAACTATTAGTTACTAATAGGTACTATATGTTGAGCAATGCACAATAACATTCTTTCATTATTGATAAATGTATTTTCTTTATTATTTTAGCGATTGTGCACGGGCATTGTATTTTATTATAGGTAGGTACCTATATTAACCAACCTTTTAGTAAACCGTTTGATTTGACCCGCGCATGTTGTATTCATTTTCGTTATTATATTCGTAACATTCAGTCTGTTAAAAACGTGTTTTTAAAAAAAAAAAATTACTACAAAAATACATGGGTAAATATCTACAAAAACAATTTTTATTTGATTTTAAAAGTAAAGTTTTTTCAAATGTTTAATTTAATTAATTTACTAGTATTATAATTAAAAAATATGAAAAATAAAATATAAATGAAAACATTAGTTATGAGATAATTATTCAAATTTTTTTCAAATTTTCCAAATCATTAACTTCTTTCCTATCTCTCAGCCCATACCATTAATTATAGAATTTTCACATAGGGGGGCGTTAAAGAATTGATTCCTACTCAAGGGGGCGGTAACATATTAAAGGTTGAAAAACACTGGTGTAAACATTATCTAATACATTTTGAAATGAATCCCTATATGTACATCATCTAGTGTCACAACAGGGCATTTAAATATACCGACCTCCTTGATTTGATTGCATCCAAAAACCGCACACTTTATGGATTGCTAGGCAAGTATATCATACAGCCAAATACCGCACACTTATAGTGGATAAAAACCTCACTATAAAATATATTAATAATAATGTATTTTGTATAGACGAATGTTGTATATATAATTTTAAAGTTAATTGTTACATTCATAAGCTTATCGTACGTTGATGTGCTTGAAAAATAACCAGTACACTTGTCGACCGAAAAGCGTGATATAACGTAAAGTTTATATACATGTACAGGGACGGCGCGAGGGCGTGGGCACAGGCCCGACTCAAGGGGTAGGCGACATAGGTCCACGCCTAGGGCGGCATTTTTCCTAAACAATTTTTATATATATAAAAAAAAAATATTTGATAAAATATTTACACGTAAGGGGCGGCAAAAACTACATTTCGCCTATTTTTGTTTAAACACTAGAGCCGTGTGCGGTTTTTGAAGTCGTCGCTTGATTTAACAACTCTTTTTCAGAATCTGGTCCGTGTAATGCTTTTAATATAACTTTAGCTTTCTATATTAATGGTTTTGATACAAGGTCTTTTGCAAGAAAATTGGTAGATTTACTATTGCAGATAAAATGCCAAATTTTAGTTTGCCCATTTTTATCATAGTTGCCGCATTATCACTAATTACTGCGTAAATATGGGTGTTGAGTTTTTCTAAAGCTTAAGATATAAATTTGTCCAGTATATTAGAAAGTTCTATTGCAGTTTCTTTAATCATTTAATCAAAAGACTTTAAGTGACTTACTATTATCAAAAGAGTAATTAACGAGCACAAAATTCGTAAATACGTCTGTGTGTATACCCCAACTTTGATTTCTTGTTAGGTAAAAAAAAAAATATTAAATAATTTATCTCATCTGAAGTACTGAAGTTGTTATTTCCTACAGCCTGTATCATTATTATATTATTTAATTTTTATATTATATTATTAATTTTTATAATATCATGTATACATACTCTACAATTGAGCTCGCACCCATCTAATAACTAAATTATTAATATTATTTATAAAAGTGTTTTTTATATTCTAAATAAAGTGAAAAAATTCATTAATTTTGTATGTGTAGTTAATATATATTAGCAAAATTATTAAAAGCTTTAAAACTATAGTTTATAATTGTATTGTTTACTATTTTATAATTAATTGATAATTTATTTATTTAAAAAAATTGTTATACCTAGGTTATAAAAAAAAACTTCTAATAATATTATACTAATTATATTTAAACTCTTTGAACATCAATTATTGTAACTTCTATTAGTAATTTAATAGATATTTTTATTTGTATTTAAATTAATCTTTATACTTGTAGATATAATTATTATTTCAGCTGTGTTGGCAAATAATTAAATTAAATATTGTTATATTTGCAGATATGGTTGTTATCAAATCGTCTTCATATTCCAGATTATGATGAAATTTTATGTGATAATTTTCAGTACAAATTAAAAGTAAAATTAATTTTTAAGCTATTATAATAAATCTTTATAGTTCTAAAATACTTTTTATTTATTCAAAATTAAAACTTAAGTAAATACTTATTATAAAGGCTGGGATTTTAATGTCCTTAAAAGTTGCTAAAAATGACCTTAAAAAAATGCAAAAATGACTTAAAAATCTCAAAAAATGCATTAAAAAATGTTTTTAAAATTTAAATAAACATTTTATTTTACTTCATATATTAATAAATAAAAAATTACTCTTTATCGTTACAATAAATCACGAGACCTCATGTTGTTCCCCAATAAGTTTTTGTTGATATACATATTTTTTTCTTGTTCTTCGATTTGTTCTTTTCGTTGTACTCCATTAATATGTTTGTCTCTTGATATATGTTGTATGGTAAAATGTTTTTCAACAGCAACTTTTACATTGCATACCTTACACATCAACACTAATCAATCGGTAGAAAAAATCTATAATATATAATTTTAAATTAAAAAACACCTAAAATGACTTAAAAACCCTTAAAATGCTCTAAAAATGAGAAAAATGACCTTAAAATCAAAAAATGTCATAAAATGCAAAATAAAATTTCTTATTCTAATTTAAAAATACCTAAAACATATTTGTAACAAAACGAGAATCGTACAGAAAGCTTTAGAAAAAAATGCAAAGTGCATCGAAATCCCAGCCCTACTAATTATATACTCTTTGCAACATTTTATATTATAAACATTAAGTAATTTCAATATTAAGTGTATATAATATGTTTGAAAAATTCACAGGTAATAGATTTGGATCAAAAATTGGCTTGTATTACACAAGCCGACTGGACACATTACATGTATTATGTCATTGTTGCTGAATTGTCAGTACTTTTGCTGTTAATTGGAAAAGTATCTTATGATTATTGGGTGTTTAAAACAGCTGGATATCTGCCATGGCCTGCGTCTAAAATGCCAAAACTCCCATGTGATTGGGTATTTGAATAATGCATTAGTGCTTTATGCCCTTAAGGAAAATTATAATACCTGTTAGTAATCTATAAGAAGACTGTTTATGTGAGCTATTAATTTTTTATTTAAACGCTACATATGTTAACTATAAGTTACCTTTATGCATTAAATACTGTGCCTTCATAAACAATTAATTTTTATTATTTTATTTATTAATATATTTTATGTAGTTATTATTTATGATATTCATAAATAAAAATGATTTATTGAAAATAATTGATTAATTGTTAATTCTAATTTTGTTCAATTAGCTTTAAATTTATTTATTTATTTATTGATAAAATCAATATGTCTAAATGGGGTTGTCAATTTTGTTAATTTCTTAACGCATTTGAATGAATTCAGATCTTATTATATTTGTATGCTCAGTGGTGATCAAGTTGACCTTTTACTAGAGAATCTTTAAAATATCCTGCTCATTATTTTAATTTAAAATCTCTTTTATGTAAGTTGCTGCTTATTTTATATTTTATGATAAACTTTTATGTCATTTAAAATATTATTTATGGACTGCGATTGTCTTATTGGTTATTCAATTTTCGATTATATTGTTTTATATTTTAATTATAACTATAGAAGTTTAATTTTTATCATCTGAATTATGTAATATTTTAACATTATATAAAATAATATTTGGATATGAGTAAAATCAAGCTTGAAGTAGGTATACTACATGTATTGTGCCATTATGTATATTAGTTTATCTTTTACTCAACTTGTACATGTTTATCACATTACTCATAATGTCATTTGGTATGCTAAAAATGATTATTTAATAAACTAATTATTACCATTCAATGGTTAAAAACAACATGACATATGGTATCCAGTGCTGGATTAAAGGCCGATGGCGCCCTGAAGCAAATAACTTTTGCCCCCTCCCTCCCAAAAAAAAGTTTTAATGAAACTAAAAAAAAAAATCTTGGTTTCTAGGTATGAATTAAGAGAATAAAATACTATTATAAAATATAACCTAATATAATAATTAATCTACTTACGCTAAAAAGTATAACTATATGTTTAATCTTACAGAATACTTTTCCAAAGAATTTTTTTAAATTAATGGAAAACAATCATAAAATTAAATTATAATAATAACAAATTGGTTAAAAAATATTCAAATAATAATTTAAGTTTTTTTTAATATTAACGTCAATTAAAAAAAAAAAAAACTAATATTATTTTTTTTCTTCTAGATTTAATAGCTGCAAATTTTGGTATCGGTCTTTTTACTTCATTTCTTTAACCAAATCAGATTCTATGCATAAAATTGAAAAATTGGACATTTTTTCTTGTATTAATGACGATCTTAAATAAGTTTTTACACGTTTTATACCTAACAGAAATATTTCCTCTTACATTTGAAGAGTTAAAAACAAATAATTTTAAAAATTATTTCGATACTAGGAAACTATATATGTATATGCTTGTAAAGACAATATCATTAGTGTTCTCAGTAGTGGAATAAAAGTATTTTTGGCTTCTGACGGAAAATTTTGAACAATAGTTTTAAACTGTATCAACTCTTCTATACAATCTGTTTCTATATCTAAATTATACAATTCAACAATTAAGAAAATAACAACTGAAAATCAAATCATATCAGTCATAGAAAATAAAAAGCATATAAAAATCACGTCAGATTTAAAAATTGCACACTTTATGGAACACCCTACATATTATTTTTTTTCTAATCATAATTGAAAAAATGTTGCTTAAATAGTTATAGTACTTAACATTAATTTTTTTTGTGACAATTTTATTTATGCCGCTCCACTAAATTTGCCGCCCTGGAACAAATGTTTCTTTTGCACCCAGATTAATCCGGCCCTGATAGTATCTCAAGAGCTTGAAGAGCATACGTCTGATTGTTAGTGTTGATTCTGATCTTAATATAGTTGAATAGTAATATTTTCCTGAAAGCCAATGAGTTAAAATAACAGGGTTCGAAGTACTGGGCCCAATCCATTTAAACCAACTGGATTTTAATGAGTTGGGCCCAGGTAAAAAACCCAGTAAAAAAAAAAAACTAACAAACAAAAAAATAACATACTTTAAGCTGAATATTTATTTTTTATTAGTTTTTAGTAACAATAAAAAACAAATATATGTAAGCGAAAACATTAAATATTATAATTTTACATTTCTTAATAGTAATTAATCATAAACTCATAACAATTAACAATAAAAATTAAGTAATAATAATAAAATAAATAAGTAATAACTTTTTAATGTTTACTGGTGAATGATAATAAACAAATTAACAAATAACAAAATACAAATTAGCTGTATAATATAATATAGGTAGCCGGTAGGTATACCAAAACTTTTTCAGTCTTAATGTAATGTTTAGTCTTTAGAATATTTTTTTGGTTTTACTTTTGGTACAATTTAAGTTGAGATAAACTTCAACAAGTTTTTGTTATGTAAAAATATGTAAGCCAAAACATTAAATATTATAATTTTACATTTCTTAATAGTAATTAATTATAAATTCCAGTTCGGCGTTGTGCCTCTGCGTACACGTTCCGTTCAAGAATACGATTATACGACTCACTAGTGTAAACGGTTTCTCTTGTAAGTCAACTTTTTCATTTTTAATTATTCGTCCAAATGGAGCTTCGAACTTCAATGCTATCATCGAACATCTGACAAGCTCGGATGCTTGCTATCATACATTTACCTCTCCTCCACTTCGGCCTTATAGAGTCATTATCTTATCAGAAATCTTCACCATACTACTCTCATCAGGGACATCTCAGAAGCTCTGGGTGACCTGAGCTTCTGTGTTAGACGAGTTTAAGACGTTCTAAAGAATGGTCTCCCGTTACCTCTTTTCTTTATAGACCTAACTCTAAACGACTATAATCATGACATTTTTAAACTGTCTTCATTATTGAACACAATTATCAAAGTTGAAAAACCTAATAAAACCAAGAATGGACCGCCCCAGTGTCATACCTGCCAGAATTATGGGCACACAAACAATTATTGTGGTCACTCCCCTCGCTGCGTCAAGTGTGGGGAGAATCATGACTCCGAAGATTGTACCAAAGATAAAAACAGTCCACCCAAATGCGCTCATTGTCAGGGTACCCACACCGCTAACTTCAAAGGCTGCTCTGTTTTCAAGTCGCTGTCAAAACGCCCCAAAGTAAATAGGAAGACCCCTATAATAGCTCCAGCAACTAATGTTCCAGGATCATTTTCAAATTGAGGACAAAACCCAAATCCTATGCCGAAGCAGTTAATTCTAATTTTTCTCCGGCTGAAATTATCTCTTCCATTTTATTTAATTTCATAAATAATTTAAATTCACTAATTAGCCCGTTAATATTCCTCCTTAAGGAGGTCGTACTAAAACTGTCCTTTCCTTAATTGTATTTTTATTATATCATAACTATTTAATCTCACTTATTATTGCACTTAATTATCATGAATCATTTATTTATGTTGTTATCTAATCTACATTCACAATATCCGTTGTTTTGTGCAAACTAACAATCCAATTATTATTTTATTTAAACTGTATTCATAATTATCTTTTTCTGCTATATACTATATGACTAGAAATCGTCTTTATTATTATTTGTATCAGCAGTATATTCTGTTCCGCTGTTGTTTTCTTTTGTTCTTTTGTTATACTTAAATCATGTATTTACTAACTGTTGTACTATATACTATTTTATTAATATGTAATTGTTGAACTATAATAGTTTATGCTGAAAGTTCTAAAAAAAAAAAAAAAAAATTATAAACTCATAAAAATTTACAATAAAAATTAAATAATAATAATGAAATAAATAAGTAATAACTTTTTAATGTTTACTGGTGTGTTGCGTGCCAACCGTTTGATCGTTATTTCAGTTACTAGTAATCTAGTCAACGCTTGGATGTAGATATAATGATGAAATAATTAATACTCTTTATGATTAGTTGGTTTATTAAACTGTTAAAATTATTCTAAGTACAATAAATTAAAATTAGCTGTTAAAATGTCTTAAGTCCAAATATTTAAACTGTAGAAAATATTCTAAGTCCAGAAATTAAACTAAAAAAATAATTCAAAATATTTCTAAGTCCAAACCGTAACATACACTAGCGTGAAGGTGCTCAGTGTCACATAGTTAGAACTCGTCTGATTTGCCCTTGCTTTCTGGTCCCTTTTATATCCGATATATGCAAGTCTGTGTGTATATGAAAATGATAAAAAAAATATGATATTTCTTTATTAATTCTGAGTGTGTGTGTATAATGTGATTATCAGTGGCATATATAGGAATTAATTTCGGGGGGGGGGGGGGGGTTATGAAAAAATATATATTAAATGAAGGTTATAAATTAACTTATTTTTAATAACTATGAAAATTAGAATACATAAATTTAATTACAGGACAAAGTCTAATTTTCGAGGTAGATTTGCAAAATTATTTATCACTTCTTCAGTGTTTATTGAAATACTTCGATGAATTGACATGAGAGCTAATCCTGTTAGTCGATTTTCGCTTGTACTATTTCTCAAGCACAACTTCAATCTTTTCAATATCGAAAACGATCTTTCTGATGACGCTGTTAAGACTGGTAAAGTTACTAATATTGACATTAAGCATCATATATTTGGAAAAAAATCAACGGATAGTTTATTCAAAGTATCAATAGCAGATTTGGATTTCTGACAAACCACGGAACATTTGCAATTATTCTGAGGACTTTGTTTTGGACAATTTGCATTTTTTTTATGTGCGAGGATGTACAATTACCCCATACCGGTCAAACGTAGGTAAGAATTGGGCATATAATTTGCTTAAAAATTAGGAGAGAGCATTTTTTCCCCATACTAGATAGTTTGGTTTTAATTAATACATAGATTAAAGAAATGCACACGTGGGTCGTACTAACCATAAATTTCGGGGGGGGGTTTAAACTCCCAAAACCCCCCCTATATACGCCACTGGTGATTATGTGTGTAGTTTAATGTATCTCACAGATGTGATTATTTGAATAATGTTTCCTCGTTAGATCAAATTTGTGTGAAATGTGGACGTGGTTAACAATCAATAATCATTTATTTATTTCCTTGCTTAAATTTGTGTGGTGTATGGCATTTGATAGATGTGGTGTAATATTTATAAGAATTAATTTATTATAGGTATCATTATATACTCATGCATATCCATATACAATGCAGTGTGATTATGGTATTATTTTTATCTAAGTACGTGGGACACGACAAGTAAATGATAAATGATAATTAACAAATTAGCTGTATAATATAATATAGGTAGTCGGTAGGTATACCAAAACTTTTTCAGTCCTAATGTAATGTTTAGTCTTTAGTATAATTTATTTGGTTTTGACTTTTGATAAAACTTAAGTTGCGATACACCTTAACAAATTTTTGTGCCTTCTCTGAACATAAACAATTTCTTAAATCACTCCATATAAGTCCATACTTGGAAAATATTTTTTCAATTGAAGCAAATGAAGCTGGGCAAGAATGGAAAGAGATCAAAAACTTGCAAAAATCATTAGGAAATTTTTCAATTTTATCACATTTTTTTTCCTTTATACGCTACCATTGTATGGTTTTAAATTCTTTTAAAATGTTTGAATTAAACATAGTTTTAGGAAAATAAGATTCATCTTGAATTTTAAAATCTGTAACTGCAGGTATGAAATGGGGATACTTTGAAATTATCCAATCTTCAGCAACAGATTCTTCTTCGGGCGTTAGTAAATTTTGAAAAATATATTGAGGGTCCAACATATATGCAAGAAAATGATATGGTTTAATGGCTTGTTTATATCGTTTTATAAAATAGTTTTTGTAAGGTAGTAAAGTTTCATTTAATAACAATTTTTTCTATACATCTACTGAATTAGATATAGATGTGCTGTCATTTTGGAATCTGTCTAATGCATTTGAAACAGATATAAGCTGGTCTAGTAAGTTAAGTGATTTTCTATAGATGCCAACGTGATTTAATATTTTTTCAATGTTATTTTCAAAATCATCATCAAGGCTCGGAACTTTAGGTATTTGCATTTTTGTCTAGAAAGTGTATATTGAAATTCTGATTCGATAAAAATTCGACTCATAGTATGTATATTTTAGGTATAAAAATTTTTGTTGCATAATTTTGCATATTTTGTTATTTTTTGTACCAATTCGCATATTTTGGGTTTAAGAACATTTATATGCATATTTCATGGATTTAACAACATTTTTTAAAAAAATGTATAGTTTAATAAAAAAATATTATTCATCAATGGCTTTTATTTGTATTGCTCCGGTTCCCAATGCACTTAACAATATTATAATCTTTATAGTACCGAGAACTCGTAATAGTGACTACCACCGACCCGTATTTATTTTTATATAAATTAACCACTGTATTAATATTTTGTAACATAACATAAACAAATTGTATAACCATATGTAATTCATAAACAATTATGTGTAACCATCAGGTTATCAGCTTATATACAATATTATTTCTGTTCGTTATAATACTGCATACATCTGCATCAGTGGCGGTTTTGGGGGTGAGGCAAGTGAGGCGCCGCCTAACCTACAATTTTAAGTAAAAAATACTATTAAAGTATATATTTTGGTCCACCGATAGCATATAAATATTTCGATATTAATTTTTAACGTTTTTATGATTTTATTTGAGAAAAAATCTTCTTTGCCAAGTTTAACAATATGAATTATCATTTATTATATTGTAAAATAATGGTAAATCATATCATTAGTGTTTATTACCAAAAATAGTGATAAACCCATAAGAAATGAATGAAAATATAAGTATTACGTAAACAAACGCTGGTGTTTCAACCGGCGGCAATGTTCCGATGACGTCAGAAGGCACCGTTCATCACCGCCTCAGAGTATGTACTATTGTGTACATGAATTACACACACAAGCGTATGTACGCGAATGCACGCGACTATAAAATAACTAGAGTTGCGCATGCGTAATGATCATTGCATCGCCTATGAAATAAAAATAGACTCGGTATACAGGAATATATAGTCAGCCGGCATTTCAACGTAAAAACACATTATCAGTAAAGATGTTATTGTTACAATCGAGATTCGGGACAGTCCTAATTAAACCGTTGTCCGTTGTAATATCTATTGATAATAATTTTATATTTATCATTATTTATTCATTAGTCATTTCTGTCTTGACGTCTTGTACGAATATTCGCTTGTGTCTTACACTTTTTCCGTTTTCGGTGGTTTCGTCTCAACGTCTGCGTTAAAATATATGTGCGAGTGCTGCAGTTTATTGTAATAAACATTATTAAATTAATTACTGTTGGAGTTATGACGTATCCAATGACAGACGTAGTAGTTTAATTTAGTTAATTAATAGTTTTAGAACTAGACATACTTAAAAGTCCTTTTCAGGATTAGACATACCTACTTGAAAAGTCCTTTTCAGGACTAGGCATACCTACTCAAAAGGTCCTTTTCAGGACCACCAAATTTTAAAATGCTCTGTTTATTACCTATCTATCACTTACTATACGAAACAAGTATATTATTAGCATTCATACAATTATAATTATTTTTGTTTTTAAATTACATTTATTGTGAATTCTAATTTTGTATGGAGGGAGGGGGTGATACATTATGTTGCCTCACCGAAAAAATACTACCAGAACCGCCACTGATCTGCATACAAGCGTTTTCATTGTACAGTGTACACTACAGTGACGTATATAGGTTTTCATTTCTGAGGGGGCCGATTATGTATTTGACTTTTGGGTGGAAGGGAAGGAAGAAGTAAACTATTACGAAAAAAATTACTTTAACACTATAAGACTTCTCGACTGTCTTTACATCATCAGAGAAATAAGAAACTCAATTTTTTTTAACGATTTATTATTTTTTTAAAGTATAAAACTACATTGTAATAAACCAATTTTTTATTAGAATCACTCAAAATTCACCACATATTTTCTTAAAAGAATAAATATATTTTATAAATGTAAAATTTTAAATTATCGCATAAGCAACATTCACAGTGTCGTGACAAACCCCCCAGCATTAAGACATATCCATATTAAAAATAACAATCTTTGACAATGGTGTTTTTCATTTCGGAGGAGGCCCGGGCCCTCTCAGCCCCCCTTAAATACAACCCTGGTACACTAATCAGTAATCAGTTTATTATTTTTTAAGCAATTATTTTCCAATTTTTTATTGGATATTACGGCATATTTTGATGTTTTTTAACGCATATTTTAGTATTTTTTAGCGCATAAAGTTCCGAGCCTTGATCATCATTGTCAGTAGAAATTTCACGGTATAAATGATAATTTGAAGCAAATATTCTAACACAAACAGAATAAGAACTCCATCTCGTTTCATTTGGAATTTGTGGCATGAGCCTTTTCTTTTCTCTGAGCCATCCATACGCTTGATGCACATTTCTAAAATATTTTTGTATATCAATAATATGTTTCATTACCGTTTTTGGAGTTACTTCTTTTTTTATCAAATTCACATAGTACAGAGTAAATGTAATCAACTAAATCTGGATTTTTTTTTTTTTGTAGCGATTGCTTCATTTTTTTCATTTTATTTTCATTGTCTGTGACTATAGGAAATATATCTTTTTTAAATTTTTCTTTACATTTATCTATCATTTATATATCATGTTCTACACAAAATGTTGCTGTTTTTTTCATTGAACCAGTATCTAAAGCATCATAAAGGAAACAGTTCATCCTATGTGTAAGCTGGCAGTGAGTAAAGGATCATTTTTTACATGAATTAATTACACTTATTTTTTCCATCTAAAATAAGTGTTAAAGAACAATTTTGCAATTGGGTTATTAATTCTTCCTTCACTTTAATACATGCAGCATCTAGAAGTTTTCCACTTATTTGATATGGCGATGATGAAGTATAATCTGGGCGTAAAGCTGTAATCATTATTTTAAAATGCTGCTTATTAGTAGCATTAAATAGTAAATTTGAAGAAAAAAAGAAATTATCAACTAATAAATCTAATTTTTCTTTTTGACTTCGAGTGGTTGTTATTGTAAAATCAGTCACTGATGTCTGTAGTTTTCTCTTACTGGAAATAAGCATAAGATTACTTGTACTTATTGATCCTGAAATGTTCACAAACGATGACAATGGTGACTGCAAAAGTCCTACAACTCCTACTTCTGAAATATCCGTCAAGGAAATAGAACTCAAAGAACTTGATGATTTATCTCTAGTTATAAGGCTATTAACAAATCCAAAATCATCATCAACAGGTTCATTATCATTTCGACTTGAATTTTATGCTTGTCTTTCAGTTGATTGTTAAGAACCCCTCCTTTTCTCCTAAGTACATAAATGCAACATACGTTAGTCGAACACATTTATATCAATAACTAACTTTAATACTGTGTTTTTATTATAACTTAATATATATAAATAGTTCGATAGTTGTTGTTTTTTGTGTCAACCATTCCTGTTAGCGAAAATATTCATGTCCGTTGGAACTAACCGACGGGACATAACAATTGGTGGTAGTGGTGCGATCCAGGAATTTTTTTTTCTCAACCTAACACATCAACCATCTGGGAATTCGATTCATCACACAGTCTATACGTTCAACGGATTCAGTACACGTTAGAACGTCAATATACGCAAGTATTATTACATATAATATACGCAAATATTACTACAAACGTGTCTATACACATTTATACTGTACAATAGTATATAGTGTCGCGTCTACAATATTTATGGGTGTGGCACATTCCAATTACACACAAACAAAACGTTGTGTCAGCAAACAATTAACACACTTAGAGGCGTTCTAAAAAATTGTCGAGCACTGTCCGCGCTAGTACATAACAACTCCTAAAGAGGTACTATTACAAGTGACACTGACCAACTGTCGTTACAGCGTCAGCATTATTCAATCAAGACGAAATATATATACTGTTTTATAAACAATCAGTATATCGTATAATACATATGGTATAAATACACTATCACACTGTGTGCATAGTGTATCATATAATATAGTATAAAACCCACAATTTATTGTGGTCTCCGCGTCAGCAGTTTCGGAGCTGATAACGTTAACGAAGATACGTGAAGACTTTGTAGGAATCACTTTGAGTCCATTCACACAGGGAGTTAGCGAGATCAACAAACACTGAACATTCATCGACGCTCAATCAACAGTTCACGATGACTGGCTACATCGTGCTAATCTCCACACTACTGCAAGTTTTTTATTTCTTTTTCTCCTTTTATTATATACATATAGATTTAAGCAGTAGCATTTATTACACTAAGACATATTATCATGTTACATGTAAACTAAAAATTATATCGTTCTCTGTTAAAATAAGAGTATAAATCAACTAGGTAGGTTATGCTAAATCCCGTAGAAAAAACAACCGATTCAGGTAAAGACAATCCCGATAATTTACCCAATAGACCTGTAACTCGGTTAATAACAAGACATAAATTAGAAATTTTAGAAAATAACACAAACAATCTTAACAAATCTGAATATTTAATCGATTTTGAAAACCAAAATATGGCTGAAGGAAAATTATCGTCAGAAACTTTAATAAAGTTAATCCCGTCTTTCGAAGGGAATAAAGGGGGGGGGGAATCCACCGCTTCTTAAATGCATGTGATTTTGCCGTACAAAGAGTAGATACTTCCCTCAAATCAGTGTTAGTTCAAGCCATAAAAAAAAAATTAGGTGGTAAAGCATTCGCTATAACTCAAAATCGTGTTATCACCGATTGGCCAGGTCTCAGGACACTTCTTGAAAACTCGTTCTGTGCACAACGGACTCCACGTTAACTTCAACTTGAACTACATTCATTAAAACAAAAATCGGGTAAAACCGTACAAGATTATGCAAATAATATGGAAAATCTACTGCACGAACTATGCAATGTTAGCGTAGTAGGTAAGAATGTTGAGGCGGCGACAACGATTCGCGGATATATTAAAGAAACAATACTCACCATGTTCATCGAGGGTCTTGAACCAAATTTGAGACAAATCATTAAATCAAGACATCATACATCCCTAGAAGAAGCTATTAACTACAGCTTAGAAGAGGAAAACTCATTAAATTCACTGCGGATACGCAACGCTTATTTCAAAACAAACAAGAAAAGAACTGGACAACAAAATACTGTACAGTATGTCCTAAATGAAACCATGAAACAAATCAGTGTAAATTTGCGAAACTAAACTCCAATCCTAAGGATACGGGCCAAAATAGTTATTCGTAACAAACCAACAACACATCAATACATAAAATCTTATGCTCATATTGCAAAGCGAAAGGTCATATAAGGGAAGATTGCTTCAAAAAGAAAAGAGCCGATAACCGTCAATTCGACAAAGTTCAACCTTCAACATCGGGAAACGGTGCACGACCGAACGTACAAGACCCACGATCGGTCAAGGATATAAAAACAATGGGTCCTATCAAAAATCTATGTATCGAATCACAAAACTAAAAAACAGACAAATCTTGTGTACTTCGACACAGTGTACCATAGATCAGATTAAACTGTTAGTGGATACTGGGGCCGCACTTAATATAATCAAAATCAATTAATTAAAGAATGATATATTAATCGATACGAATAAAAAATAACAACTACAAGGCATAACTAACGAAATAACCCATATAATTGGATCAACGTGGTTAGATGTACTCGTAGAAAAAAATAATTTTAAATTAGAATTTTTTATTGTGGATTCAGATTTTCCGATACCGGGAGATGGCATCTTGGGAGAACCTTTTCTAATGGAAAACTGAGCTGTCATTGATTATTATTATTATTATTATTATTATCATCGTATGACCTTTATTGAATGCAATATAATTATAGTTATAAAGTACTATTACAGTATTAATACTACTAGCTAACAGGCAAATTAGAATAAACAAATAAATATACAAATAATTAACTGCACATAACAAATATAAACTATGGAATATAAAAATACTAATAAATAAATAGATTGGTAAATATGTGAGTGCAGTACGGTGGCATATACATTGCGTTATCTTTGGTAGTGGATTACGTTAGATTTCGATGTCTAATGAGTCTAGCCATTTAATTGCCTTGTCTGTAGCCAAATGTATCTCAGATAAGGTTACAGTAAATTTCCTCTTTGCACATTCACTTACTATGTGTTCCATTGTTTGTTTATCCGCGCCACAGTCACATTTAGGGTCTGTCTTGATTTTTCACTTGTGTAATAAATAATTACACCGACCTTGGCCTGTACGTATGCGATTTAGCCTTGTCCAGAGTTTTCGGGAGAGGTCTGACCCGGGAGGTTTACTATGTATATTATCCTCTAAAGAACCGTTAATTTGGATGTCATTTTCCCATTCTTCCTTCCACGGGTCGGGCTGAAGACTTCTATGGTTCTTTATTGCTTCTAATCTCGCGATAAAGGGGCGCCGGGAATTGAGTCTTGGCATTGCAACTCCATATTCATGAATTGGCAATATTGGGTTATTTTGTATTTTGTCCGCAATTCGCAATACAGTATTTTGTCGGCGAATATGTGGGGGTTCGATGTTGGCTAAGACTGATAACCACAGTACTTTAGTGGATTTGACTGTACCAGTAATAATGCGGAGACCTTTCCGCAGTTCGGTATCTATTAGTCTACAGTGGGTACTTCCTTCCTAAAACGGAGAACAATACTCAGCCACTGAATAAAGTTAAGCCAAGGTTGATGTTCGCAGGACCTGAGTATTGGCTTCCCAAGTGGTCCCGGCAAATTTGGAAATTAATGCAGTTCTCGTTTTCAGTTTGGATGCTATTTTCTCCAGGTGATGTTTGTAAGTTAAAGTACGGTCTAGCGTAACGCTTAAATAGACTAGTAGTTTATCATGTTTTACTCGATGGCCGCAAAAATTCACTGTGAGTTCTTGATTGGCCGCTCTGTTGTTCAAATGAAACAAGGATACGGTGGTTTTCAAAGGATTTAGTTTTAATCACCACCTTTTAAAGTAATTTTCAAGTACATTAAGATCTTCTTCCAAGGTTTGTCTTATTACTTCAGTATCTTTGGATTGCATTGCATTGTCATTGATGTATGTCAAGGAGAATTATCATTGCCAGACAAATCTACTATAAAATTACCCGCACGTTGTGAAACGGTCGTTCTCATATTCGTCAACAATCCCGACATGGAATCTAAAGGAATTATAATTCATGCATAACTTATAACAGATAATGTAATCTGTGGTAACGTGCTAAATAACATCGTAAATCAACAGTTACTTATAAGTGTCATCAACACTTCAGATGAGATCTGTACAATAAAGGTACCCAAGGCCGTATCTGGGGGGGGTTTGGGGGTTCAACCCCCCCTCCCCGACATTTTTCGCGTTATTTTATGTCGTAATAAAATAACTATTTCAGTCTAGAATAATCGATAAACATTGATACGTGCATATACGAATGACAGCTATGGTCTACGTTATAAACTTAAAAATAACTTCACTTCGGGTGTATCAGCCGGATTTTTTGATAATATTATAGGTATATACTACATAGGTATATATGTATAATACATTACCACCAGAATGTGTAATCGACAAAGAACTATTTCTTAGTATTTTAGTAATCTTATCTTAATAGTCTTTGATAATAGTTAAAAATTTTTCACGGGCAATATTCATTTCCAATATTTAGTTGACATTTGGTTTACGTTCTGACGTTTTAGTGTGCTACGATTTACGAAGTGTTTAATTTATTTATTTGAAATGGCAAAAAGACAAAACACTATGATGAATAATTTCTTTATAAAAAAGCCTAAATTAAATTTATTGGAAAATCTTTATTGTCCAGAGTTGAACAATGAAACATCTACCTCAAACGTTAATATTTATGATATTGGGAAATATTTGAATCAAACTGTAAGTAACGAATTGAAGTATAAATTATTAGTAAATAAATGGACACCCGATGAAACTTATAAATTTCCCATAGTTGGAAAAAGAAATTTAAAATTCCAGTTTAATTGGTTTAAACGATTTTCTTGGCTTGCTTACACAACAATAGGTGAACAAGGAGCAATGTGCACGTTTTGTGTTTTATTTGCCAGGGATTTCGAAGGAAAAGGAAATCATCAATTGGGAATCTTAGTTAATAAGCCATTTAATAATTGGAAAAAAGCTATTGAAACTTTATCCCATCATAGCACAACACAATTTCATAAAAATAGTTTAATATTTGGTGAAAATTTTATTAACACGTATACCAAACTTCAACCAGATATTCGACAACAAATCGATTCCGCAAGAGCTCTACAAATTTCTGAAAATAGAAAAAAACTCGTTCCAATTATAAAAACAATTATTTTATGTGGCCGACAAGAGTTAGCACTTCGAGGGCGAAATGATTCGGGTCCTCTTGATTTAAATATTCTTGAACCTGATCATAATGATGGTAATTTTAGAGCACTGTTGCGTATGCGAATTTCATGCGGAGACAAACAATTAATTAATCATATTGAAAATCAGTCTTTAAACGCTATGTACATAAGTCCTAGTATACAAAATAATTTTATTAAGATTTGTGGGAAAATAATTCAAGATAATTTAGTTTGTAAAATTAATGCAGCGAAGTCGTTTTCGGTTCTCGTTGACGAAACTACCGACATATCACGCATAGAGCAATTGACTCTTTGTATTAGATATATAGATTCAGTAGAGACAACTGATACTATTAATTATGTTTTACGTGAAGACTTTTTACAATTTGTACCGGTTCACAGTACAACTGGTCAAAACCTAGCCTCTGTAATAATAAATTCATTACAAGCACTTGGAATTAACGATAAATATATGGTCGGTCAGGGTTATGATGGCGCTGCGTCCATGAGTGGAAATCTTAAAGGCGTCCAAACTATTATAAGGGAAAGTCATCCAGCAGCACTTTACGTGCATTGTAGTGCGCACTCTTTAAATTTAGCGCTAGCTCATTCGTGCAATGTTCAATACGTCAGAAATTGTATTGGTACAATAAAATCTATTGGAAATTTCATTAAAAGTTCGGCTATGCGGACAAATATATTAAAAACTAAAATAAAAAACATTTTACCTAATACCAAGTGGACTAAACTGACATCAATGTGTGACACTCGTTGGGTTGAAAACCACAACGGAATTCAAAGATTTGTTGAAATTTTCCAACCCATTGTTGAAAATTTGGAAGAATTACAATTAGTTCAAGACATCAATACGTCATCAAAATCAATTCAATTTTATCGAGCAATAGTTACTAGTGAATTTATATTAAGTATGGTTACATCAAATACTCTGTTTTCAATGACACTTCCACTGTGTAAAAGTTTACAATCAGTTAGTTGTGACTTAGTAGAAGCTGTACAACATATCGAGACAATATTAAACGAATTAATTCATTTACGTGAAAATATTGATCATACGTTTAATGACATTTTTGAAAAATCTGAACTTCTTTTAAAATCTATTGATGGAGAAGAAAATATTAGAATTCCCAGAATAGTAGCTCGTCAACAAAATCGTGTGAATATTGTTACTAATTGTCCGAAAACATATTTTCGTATACCTATTGCAATACCATTTTTTGATGATTTTATAAGACAATTAAAAGAACGCTTCACTAATCATAAAAAAAATAATATCTTCGCTGTGCTTTTTACTTCCCAATAAATGTACTAATTCTGAATTAGAAGCAAGTGATTTCGAATTATACTCAGAGTTTTTAGATTTGGATGCACTTTCGAACGAGTTAAAACTTTGGAAAAGAAAATGGTGTGATAAACCAATATTAGAACGATCTCCTGAAATACTTGAAGCATATTCAAATTGTAACAAAAAATTTTTCCCAAATATTTCATTTTTATTAAAAGTTTTGGCAACTTTACCAGTAACTACGGCGACACCGGAAAGAACTTTTTCGACGCTGAAAAGAATAAAAAATTACCTAAGGAATACAACTGGAGAAGACCGATTGACTGACCTAGCATTACTCAGTGTACATAGGAATATCGTTGTAGATCCAGAAGAAGTAATCAATCGTTTTTCAAATGAAAAACAAAGAAATATAGAGTTTGTCATATAAAATATAAACCATTTTTCAGACTAAATGTATAGAATTAAGTTTAATAATCTAATTAATATTAAGTCTAAAAATTTTTTAATGTGAATTTCATTAATAAATACTATTTATAATTCTACAATATTATGAATTTTTAACCATATTTAATTACCTACACAATATTATAATATAATAAGAACACAAATTTTTGGCTTACAACCCCCCCCCCCGAAATTAATTTCCAGTTACGGCCTTGAAGGTACCAAACCTAGAAGAATTTACATATGAAACACTAAACGAAGCCTCTATCAAACATGTTTCCGGAACAAAAGAAATCGTCGTAAATCAATACGACCGAATTACACAAATAAATAAAACATTACGCACGGAACATTTGTCGTCAGAAGAACGAGAAGCTACTCAGAATCTATGTCACGAATTCTCTGACGTGTTTCATTTAGAAGGAGACCAAATATCATGCACCAATGCAGTGTATCACGAAATTAAAACGCCTGGAATAATACAACCTATTCATCAAAAACAGTACAAACTCTCTTATTCCCAAAAGGAATAAATAAGCAAATAAGTAGTAACCTAAGGTCTTTATAGTAACTATGTTACAACCTTTATAGCTAGACGGGTGATTCCCCTCACAATTTACACACTTTTATGCAGTTTCCCTTGTTATCGTACAATTTTTGTAATGATGATTTTCGGCGCATTTAACACATCTCGGTGGTAAATGGCAATATTTTTCTGTATGTGAGTAACGTTGGCAGTTTTTACATTGTGGGATATCTGTGGAAGGTTTACGTGGCTCAACTGAGACTATGCAGTGCAGTAATCTATCTAAGGAGTATACGTGTTTTGATGACTGAGGTAGAAGGACTGCCACTATTGGTATCGGGACTTTAAGATAGTTTTGTAGGTGAGTGACCGAAATTGCCTCATACTGTAACTCTCACAAGGCTGAGAAAATAGATTCTTCTGAAATTGAAACTGGTAGATTACGGATAACGACAGATAAACGTTTGTCCTCAGGGAGTTGATAAGTATGGTATTGGATTTGCATTGTCTCGAGCTCTTTAGTAACAGTTCTATAATCGTCAATTGTTGTTAGTTTTAATCTTAGCGAATCTTTTTTTGTTCTATTGTAAAGTCATCGTTAGATACAGATGCTAAGGATAAGTGAAACTGTTCGTAATTTGTAATATTGTGGACGAATATAGGTGGAATTTTTCTTACCTTGGAATGTGTATTATCGGTGATAGCCAGTGAGTTATCATTTATTTCTACGTTGTCATTGAGATTAGATAGCGGTGTGTATCGGTTTTTTATTTTTATTTGAAGACTTGTTGGAGACTTTGGGGAGAGATTTTCTTTCATTTTCCTCTTTCGCGAGGCTTCTGTCGCCATCTTTTCGGCCCCTCCTTGTCCAGAAGGCATTTGAAACACTTTATGCGAATGCGATTTACACTTAACGTTATTTACGGAACGGAAACTTCATCAAACCTGCCGCGCCGGCTGCCGATAACGAACTGAGTAACAACTATACGACGTAAACCGATCACCGTGATAGTGTTATCGGTCGTCGCCGTCACTTATCGGAAATTTTTTAGCTTATAGGGGTTCGTATAAAAATTGTACGATGATTGAGACGCCACAACGCGTGTATATCAGTAAATCAATTCTAGGTAAAAGAAATCGAAATTACGATAATGCAGCAGTACCGTACGTCAAAATTAAACACAATGTACCGATCTCAACGATATAATTATTACGATCAAAATCGTCAGACCCTTTACATGAATAACTTATTCGTTGTTACTTATAATTCTTTATAACATTATATTGAAGTTTACGATTTACATCTGATAGGACATAATAAACAGACTTAATAAACAATTCCCTTAGCCCCTCCATAAATATACCCCTGTGGGGCCCCATACAAGCGCGGAGCCCAGTGCGATCGCACCACTTGCCCCCCTCCTAGGGCCGACACTGGGTATTCCTATAGGCGGTCAATCATTTTTTTTTCGGATAATGAGGGAAGAAGTTTACCATCCCATAATCTCAACTGTAACATATTATCCGATTCCGATACAACTATTAGGTACAAAATATTATCTATTGGTATACAATGTATTATTATCTTAAAATATGTATTATTAATGAAACTCTTGATTAACATAATAGCATTTTAGATACATTACATTTTTTTACGTTAACCTGACTGTTACAATAAAACAGTCAATCCAATAAAATGTATGCTAATTAACATTTTTTTAGGAAATCAAATTTTTTATCAATTTTATATAAGATATTTTATTGTATCATCAACCATTATTTTAATATATTTAAACAACCGTAAAAATTTTTTTTTAAAAATAAATAAAATATTCGATATTTTATCATTTTTCTTGGGAAATGATAGATTTATGAGAAATTATATGAACATGTTTTTTGTTAAAAATATAAATATCTATAATATATGTTTTATACATGTTTAAGATAAATGCAATATTTTTTTGAATATAGTCAAAAAATGACAAAACAACCCTTTTTCACTATTATTCAACCCTATTGGGGCACGTGAAAAGGGTGAATAATCATGACCAAATTTAACCCGAATTACTTTCTTATAGTAATGAACAAAATGAGGGGGGTAAGAAATAAAAAATTTCTTCATCTATAGCTAAGGTCCACCCTACTGTACAGTGTACTATAAACTATAGGTGTATTATAATTGGGTAATATAGGAGTACCGACTACCGAGTAATAATACTACTATGTGAGTCATGGGGTAAGAAACGTTTGTTTATTTATATATATATATATAGGTTTGAGCCCAATTACATGAAATATTTATTTAATACATAGGTAGCATTCAAAAATAGATTTAAACATATATATATATATATATATATGTATGATAGGCTTATACATTGTTTAGCTGGAGACAGTGGTAGTGACGTGGAGCAATGCTTTAATTTTACTTCGGTTTTTGAGTATTTCAGTGCGACGTGAATAAGCAAATGGATAATTCCATGTATTCGGTTTTCGTTTCTTGGAAATAATGAAATTAATGATGTTATTAAGTGGCGTATATGTGTATGACGCCCAACTATTAAGATAATATACACGTTTTTTTCATATAAAAGAGTACATGACGTAGATATATCGTATATATTATATTGAGGCGGCCGCTTGGAACTCCGTGCGTCCAACCGACCGCTACCAACCTCGTACCAACCCCGTACCGAGTCGTACTGGTGGCGGCATTCAAACGCCGCACGGCCGAGTGGGTGCCGGCAGTCGAAAAACCGGCTGTAAAACCCATGTCACGGGAACTCGGGGAGCCCAACCTTAATTGGACGGTACCCGAGAACGGGGGGCGCGCCGTTTGGACCTGGTCCCGGCGTCGCGCACCTTTGAGGTCGGACTCATGGTGGCTGTGGGCCCGCTGGAGAAAGATGGGAGCTTGAAATCGGTCGACCGTTGCCGCACCCACTCACACATCGGAGCTATGCGCAGACCCTCGTCTGATAACTCCGCGTGACGACAGCAGAACGGGTGGAGCGTTTGCCCCTCGGGAACGTCACACCTTTCAAGTGACGAAACATACTGTATTGTATATAATAATTGTATATATTGTGTATGTATATAATTAATACAATAATACCTCAAATTAAGATCATACTGGAAAGCAAAAATATAAGGAAATAATAAAATCAATGATTTTAGATCTGTATTAATTCGTGTTTAAAAATGTATTGACAATATTATTTAAGTTTATAATATGGCATTATGACGTAAATTTTGAAAAAAAATATTTTTCATTTTCATACACGAATACTATGAATTGCGATATATCGATAATATCGTGAAAATATATCGATTATCGATATTTTACCCAAGCCATCGAACTATATAAAAAATTGATATATCGAAAAGAGTTATTGATATATCGATGTATCTTTTGCTAGATATACGCCCGTTAAATGCGTACGTTAGCATCTAAAACGCATAGTATGTAACTAAAACCTGACGCGAGCGTTTAGAATACTGCGTTTTTAAAAAGCGTACGCTAATGTCTAAAATGTGTAATAAGAAAGAATTTTTCGAAAACCTCATACTTAAGGAGCGAAAGAGTTTTGGACTGGATGTATAAATTTTTCATTTTTTGGTTATCTAGAAAAGATTTGTTTAATATGTTGATTTTAACAATCACCGATTAAAAATGATGTAAATTATTAAACTGTATAAATCAATAAAAATCAATAAAATTCGATTTATAACATTTTATGCTTTTTTCAATCTAACATTTTTGAGTTTTTTGTGTCAACATTTGTGTTAGTTTTCTAATCTAAAAGAATAAAATATTTTCCGGGGGAGAACATGTAATTTAGCTACATAAAAATAAATGTTTGTTTATGTGTCCTTTGTAGCTTCCTAAACTACTCGACATGTTCGATAGTTTGTGTCCGATGGACTCCGAAACCACAGAACCGATTTTGATGAAATATGGCACAGAGATAGATTTGACCTTGGAGAAGGACATAGTCTACCTTTTGTTACGAAAAAAAAGTAAAGGGAAGTATCAGTAGACCTGATAAGGCTCCAACGAGCAGTTTTTGTTTGGTTGTTGCTACAACAACTGAAAGCATTTGACCAACTTCCAAGACAGTCTATCTTCTCATCTAAAAATGACTTTCATCTCTTCTTTTTGATTTTTGTACAATATAATTATTTACAAGAACTTTTCTGTATGTTGAAGTGCAGATGTATTATATTTGGAACACAATCCAACTGAATTTCTAAATTCACATGATTTACCAGACATTCCGCTGCACGTTTTAACAATGAAAATTGACGTTTGCATCATTATTTTATGAAACATTAATCCACCATCCCTCTGCGATGATACTAGGTTTTCAGTGAAAAAGTTGATGTGTAACATAATCGAAGCCATTATTTTAAACGGAAAATATAAAGGCGAACATGTATTATTATCAATATCCCAGCATCCCAATGACTCCAACAGATAAGCCATTGGAATTCAAACTTTTGCAGTGTGACTCGCATTTGCAATGATCATTAACAAAGCACAAGGATAATCAAACCAAGTGTGTGGCTTGCTCACGCGTCAAAAAACTTTCTAATTAATTTGTGTACGCACCACAAAAGGAAAAATAAAAATAAATAAAAATAAAAAAACTATTATGTAATCCAAATGCACTTCAATAAATAGCATTTATTTGAAACCTCGAATTGTGAGACTTTTATCGATAAAATGAATAAATAAAAAAACAATAATCCAAAATAAATTGAACATTGTTGTAAGGATATTAGTAAATAAATGCTTAAATAAAGTAAACGGTAGAGCAAGGCGTGATAGACATGGCTGTATTTAATATTTACTTATAATAATACATAACAAATTAATATTTCAACTGTTATTTCGGGTGATTTATACTTAAAAAGGCATAGGTTCTACGGTAACATCCAAAAGGGGTTGAACACTCACAATTTTCTCAACGGACATTGTCAGGTATTACTCACTCATTGATCATCGCTACATCTCAAAACTATAAGAAATTGAAATTCGACATGGTGGTCTTTCTAATATTCAATACATGCAATACAAAGGGATTTTAAAATAAGTTGGAACCGGAAAATACGGTAATTTTCAGAGGTAATTCAGTGTACCATCAAAACTACTATACCAACTATATTTGAATTTTCGTTTTATTAGTTTTATAACCACCAACAGTGGTTATACAAAGCTTAGAGAGATTCGTAGAGGAGTAATTTAATATTTCGTTTTGAGTGTTTTTTGTTGACGATTAGGGGTTTGAGCATTCATAAGCGGGAGTTTAATTGTAATCATTTGGATTTGATGTGGTGAGCCAAGGTAAGACGGCGATCGAGATTTAGCCCAAGATATTTAACGTTTGGTGATGGGGGGGGGGGATCTGAGTACTAAAAAGCGTTACTTCTGGGCATGGTGCTAATTTAAGTGTAAATTTAGTATGTACCAATTTGGATTAATTTATTTTAAAACGCCATTTTTGATGTGAAACATCTTATGGCGCGGTACAGTAGTGAGACCGACTGTTAAGCTGGGCGTCCACTAAGTCGGAGAGGTCGGCTTGGCGCGGCGCGACGCGAAGCGGCAATATAATAAAATGCCTGTTAACTAATACAAATCCGTCCAC
>NW_020273424.1:42790-43846 GCF_003268045.1 Sipha flava
GCGCCGCGCTGGCTCACCGACCTAATGGACGATGAAGCGGTCGGATTTTTCCATGTTCGTTTGCTGTCGGTTAGTTTCGGAGTATTGTCGTGTCACGTGCGTGCTTATCATGTTTTCAGTTATCACGTTTTAAAATTTTAATTTTTATACAAATTTATATGATAACTTAAAATCATTTATGTATCATTTAATGTTCAAGTAGGTATTTCAACATAACCATTAAATATAATATATAACACAACATCAGGGTAAGTTTATATACA
Source organism: Sipha flava (assembly GCF_003268045.1). NCBI lineage: Eukaryota > Metazoa > Arthropoda > Insecta > Hemiptera > Aphididae > Sipha > Sipha flava. Next base: position 43,054 of record NW_020273424.1, read on the forward strand.
AAACATTAATAAATAAGTGTCATTTTAAATTGTTCATCATATATACCTCATATTGTATTTGTTTGATGTTAAATCAACACTTCATTTGGAACTTTGGAAGAATATATTTTTATATTTGATACATAATATATTATTAGGTGTATAGGCACAAAAATAATTTTGCTATATTAAGTAAAGAGGTCGAAAGGTGAACAAAATAAAAAAAAAAACAAATTCATATGGTAGAAGGAAAATATATTTTTTAAGTATAGTATAGTATATCATGTTGCAGGATGAAAATAATAGCTTAATGTTTAATGAGAAAAAAAATAGTTTAAATATTAAGATTAAATTAGATACTAGGTCACAATATTAAACGTAAAGTTCATAGACCATATTTATATGTTTTTGCATACCTACCTATTGTTACTGAGCACATACTGCATAGTCTTTTCAAAATAAGCAATCTAAACAATTTAATCAATACTAAAAAAATTGTAAATGAAAAATTTAACTATTTCATGTTGCCATTTCATGTTAAATGTAGCCTCACTGATACTAATTTATATATATAAAAATACTTATTTACTAAATTAATCATAGGTTTTGTTGGTATTTTTTTATATTTACATTGTTATTTTATACTCTACTGTTATATCAGTTAAAACGTTTCAAGTGTATAGGTAATAACACAATGGTTAATACACCTAAAAAATATTATTATTTTTAAGCAGTATAATCTTTAATTTAAATTTTAAAAAAAAGGTTATATGGACGGGTGTCCGGATAAAATCCGCACCGCGCCGCGCCGACC
>NW_020273425.1:0-8709 GCF_003268045.1 Sipha flava
CTTATAATTCATCTAAAATTCTATTTTCAATAGATACTTAATTAGATGGAACAAATAGGTATTTAAATTAAACAACATTTTAAATTTCACATGTTTTAATTTTTAATAATATTTAAAAAAAAACATCAGTGAGACCTATGAAGAGACTTATTAGCTAATAATTTTTCAATATCTGGTGATAAATCTGATGTTGATAACAACATCAAATCTGAAATATGAGGCGCAGTTAACGAACTACGATATTTATTTTTGACATAGGTTAGAGTAGAAAAAGTTTTTTCGCAAATATATGTTGATCCAAATCTGCTTGAAATCTGCAAGGCAAGATCACACGTTGCAGGAAAGTCTTCTTTTGGTACTAATTTCCAAAATTTTAATAAATTTTCTGAAGACTGCAGTTGTGGTTGTGATAATACAATTTCGGTAAATATCTGCTTCAAGGAAACGTGGTTTTGAATTTCTGTGATTTCCAACTGGATATTGCATGAATATTTTTGTATTTCACTAAAAGTGATTGAAAATGGGTTCATGAAAAACAAAATATTATTTTTGTCCTTCTCAAAATCCTGAAATCTGTTCTCAAAAGACTGCAACAATAATTGAATTTGTGTTTGATATTTCGAGATGTCAGGTGAAGTATTTTCTAGTTTTCCTCTTATATCTACAAGCGTAGGAAAATGATCGATATTATTTCTAGTCAAATTTGTCAAAAAAAGGGAGAGTTTCGCTTTAAATCCATAAACCAAATTGAACATTATTGGTAACGAACAGTCCTTTCCTTGCAGCTTCCGGTTAAGTATGTTGAGGTGCTGTGTAATATCTATTAAAAACGCAAGATCGCATAACCATGATTCACTTTCAAGTAAATCTCGCTCATCAGGCATTGCCTGCTTTTCTACTAAAAATTGCAAGACCTCTCTCCGCAAATGAAAAAAATGTTTCAGCATTTCACCCTTAGATAACCAGCGGAGAGCACAATACAAATGTAACTCACCGAATTCATTGATTTCTTCTTCAAATAAAACCCTGAATTGTCTTCGATGAAGAGCTTTGGCTCGGATATAATTAATACAGCGTACTACAGGATCAATAACATCATTAAACTTCATATCTTTGGCACATAAAGCTTCCTGATGGATGATACAATGATATGAAAATAATTCCCGGCCTAAGAACTGTTTTAACAAGGCCACACAACCATTTATTTTTCCCCTCATAGCGGGTGCTCCATCAGTACAAACAGAATTAATTTTTTCCCACGCTATACCTTTTCTGTCGACACATTTCTTGATTTTCATAAATATGTCTCTTCTGGTACTTGTAGTTTCCAACTGGCTGAGCTCTAATAAATCTAAAAATACATTAAAATTTTCATCAACACACCTCACGAAGATGGCTAGCTGTGACATACTCGTCAAATCACAAGTTTCATCCAACGCCAATGAATAATACTTACATTTCGTTACGGTTTGTGTTATTTGGTTGCTAATATCGTTTGACATCTCCTCTACTCGTCTTGTTACAGTATTTCTCGAAAGTGAAATACCGTCTGCTTTAGTTTTTATATTTTTATCATTACAGTTATTAGAAAAAATTGATAAAGCCTCTTTAATAATTTCCCCATCAGAAAAAGGCTTTTTATTTTTGGCTAAAAGTAAAGATATCTCATATGATGTTTTTACCATAGATTCGAGTCCATCAAATTTTTTTACAAACAGATTCTGCAGACCAAATATTTCTTTTTTTTTCTTCTTTATAAACTCAGCTCTTAGAGAACTTCCTTCCGGGTAGTTTTTATTAATACTTGAATGATTTTGTTTAAAATGCCGTTCTAAATTATATTTTTTGGTGACGGTAATCATAGTGGAGCAAATAAGACATATGGGCTTCAATGCTTTGCTTTCAGTAAAGCAATATTGCATCTCCTATTCTTCGTGAAATGTCCGAGAACGTTCTTTCAATTTCGACGTAATTGGTTTGCTGAGAGCCATTCTGGCTTAAAATTAACAAGTAAAAACACAGAATAAACGCAATTATTACAAAATAATTTAATAATTATTAAGTTGTACGTATTATTTTTACGACCGTAGCAAAAGGCGGGTGCGGAGCGACTGATTTTGGTCGCTGTTTGTACAATATTTCGAATAACAATTTATTATCTTAACTCGCCGATATACGACGACTACGTCGACGGACAATCAAGATAATCTATAAACATAAAAATAATACCGATTAACATCGCGACAAATGCGGGTTGGGGTAAAACGCATCCGGTCATCACAGGAAAACCCGATAACATTGCTGTGTGGAATGGTCCTAGTGCTAATTTGATACACACACTATATAAAATAAAATATACAACAAAATTTAAACTTAAAAAAAATATTAATAATAATTTAAAATGTCATAGACTATAGAGTATAGATGTTGGCGGGCAAATCCAAAAGCGTTGACGGGCCTGGGTTTGGGCACCCTTGATATATTATTAATGTTCAGAATTTTGTCATAGAAAAATGTCAAAACAGAATATTAGATTTTAATACAAACATTTCCGTAGTTAATAGTTTTTAATAATATGGTATCAGTTTATACGGGTATACTGATCACGGGGCACAGGTTGTTTCAGTCTAAAATTATACGCGATTTTGTTGCCCGGTGACGACTGGTTTCGTAATCTTCCTACCGTATCCGTAAGAGCGACCGCTGACGGTGCCTTTTACGTGTAGGTTTATAATATTATTAAATAATACGATCCTGCACGCACATGCGCCGTACGCATAGCACATGCACTCCATAGGCGACGATTGAGGCGGCATGTAAACATTGGCTCGGCCGAAAAAGTACACGATTAATGTACAAAATAATTATGTGGTACTAACCGTAGTACTGTATTACTGTGTTTCCTATTCGTGTCTATTGTTGATTTAATAAAAGTCTTATTGGTTCTTGTACGCAAAACTATAACGATTAGCGATATTATATTGTTGTATACTACTATACTGTATAGTACATTTTAGTACAAGTGACTTGTCATTGTGTCACATTCTGGAACTATGGATCCTATAAATGATTCAGTAATGATATTACTTAAAAAGCCTTTTAGGCGTTGGAATAATATTCATAAAAATTATTTGATTAGAAAAGGTAAGCCAACTTTTTTTGTCGTGCCAATCACTTGACAAAAAAGGTGGCAAAGTATTTAGTCGACAGTTTAATTCTGCATGGTATGATTTGGATTCTTGGCTTTGTGAAAGCTATTACAAACAAGCGTTATTTTGTTGGCCGTGTATACTGTTAGGACAATCAAAATTTGTCTGGTTGATAGTTGGTTATTGTGATTTTAAAAACTTATCCCGTTGCGTAAAATTTCACGAGTCATCTAAAGAACATATTTACAGTTACTTGGAGATTAAACGTTTAGAAAACAATAGTGTTACAATTTTAATGTTATAATTTTTGTATAATTATTTTTTGTATTATTATAATGATATAATATTTTTATATCATTTATGACTGATAACTCTGTTAAAATATAAATTCCATTTTTATAGTCTTCTCTTTCTTTCCAAGTATCCAGATGGAAATCTATGAAGTCGGCTGAAATTTTAAATCTTGAAAAAAAGTTGACTGTTTCTGGTGATACAAATTCATGTAATTCTTTTTATATAAATGTTTTTATACCCTCTTTACTCAAAACAATTTTTTTAATTGTATCATCATTGTTCTGCGTTGATTTAAGTGCTTCGACCATTTTAATTTTAATTTCGGTTGGCACCCGAAAATCAAAAAATGATAAGGCTATACTTTCCGGCGCAAAATACCATAAGTGTCCACAAAATTTATGTGCAGCTGTTTCAGGAATAGCTTTATCTGGGTATTCGATTAATTTTTTTAAAAATATAAAGTCATTATAAGGTGCTTCGATTGCAGCAGGGCATCTAAACCATGCTTCTACGTATATCGTAACTAGAAAAATACATATATCTCGAAATGTATTTTCTTCTCGAACATTAAGTTTAAATTGTTTTCGAAACATGTATATTTTGAATAAATAAATTGCCTTTGACATCCACCTGGCATGGTGAAAAGCACCAGGATAGTGAAACAATATACCATTTGGTAGGTTTTCACCTAGAAAAATAATAGTCAACTCTAGAATTTCTTTGTAATCATCTCTACATTGTTTTTTTTTTAAATTTTGTAAACAGAAGTCTATAATTTGAGATTTATTTTTTCCAACTATAGATTTTACAAATGCATAATTTATTCAAATTTCATACTTTTTTAAGTCAATTTCGGGCCACGCTTGTTGGAATTTTTTAAAAATAGGAACATCAGGACCAATAGTATTTATTTTTAATTTAACTTCAAAAACACTTCTTAGCACAGTTCGTGTTTGACAGTCGACCGTGCAACACGTGTGTACCGTACCTCGATTTATTAGCTCCCGATAGCAAAGTAACACAGCGACACACATGGGTAATATGCATATACTATATTTTAAATATAATTAGATAACAAACACGCACCGTCTATAGTCGCTCAGATAATGAGCGACAACCCTACTGCCGACTCCCTGGGAGCGGTAACATCACTATCTACAATCCAATTAAAACCTCAACCAATTAACAATATCGATAATAATGCTCGCGTAAAATTAACAACATCACCAAAATCTCCGAAGTCCAACCTCACGTTAAGCAACAACAACTCTCAATCTAACAACATTTCAAATATAGATACAAACAATGAAATCGTAAAATCTCATACAAAAAATTTTGCTGAGGCAACAGCAACTAATGCCTGTCCTAAACTTAATCAAGCTATAGTCTTTAAGGCAATCGATGGCGTTAAACAAATAGACTACCTTTTAGCAATTAGTAAATTCACAGCGCCCGCAAATATGACTTCCGCGTCACGCATTTCCAAAAACCGTTTCTGTATCTTTTTCAACAACCAAAACACAGCTAACGAACTGGTTAAAAACCATCAGAAAATTTTAATTAACAATGAAGAAATTATAATAAGAAAGTTGATAAATCCGTCAAAAAGAATCACCTTATCTAATGTATACCCCGTTATACCTGATAGCTCTATAATCAAAGCTTTACACGAAATAGGAGTCCGTACCACATCAGCATTATTTCCATTAAAAACAGTTAGCTCTTCAGAATTATTCGCGCACGTCACAAGTTTCAGAAGACAAATCTACATCAACCCCGAAGACCACTATAAACTACCTGGCTCTCTTGTCATAAAACAAGAAGAAACTTCGTTTCATATCTTTATCACAGATGACACATTAACTTGTTTTGTTTGCAACCAAAATGGTCACATTTCCACTTCATGCAGATTTAATACTGAAAGCAATCTAGAAACCAACAAAACCACTCAATCTGATTCTAATAGCCCTAACACTCACTCCTTATATCCACCACACCGCACCATACCTATAGAAATCGATATAAACGGCTCAACACAAATGGAAATATCAACAAATCAAAACAACCAAGTAAATCTTAACGAAAAAGCCAATCTGCCCATATCTCAAATAGAAAAACCTATGGACACCAATATATCAGCCCCAATAAATGAGGAAATAGTAATTAACAACAACTACCAAGATATACCTAACAGCGAAGTCATAAAAGAAACATACAAACGCCCAGCACCTACATCAACATGCCCTTCCTCCCCTTCCCCTCCCACTTCACCAAGTCCCACATCCCATAATATCTATTCTACACCCGAAAACTCACAAATCGGAAAAAATAAACCAAAAGATAATAACAAAAAACCAAAGCTAGCGGACAAGTTAAAAGATAGTGTATCAACAAAAAACCTAGATTCAATTAATGAACAGTTAGCACCTGCGGAGCCATTGTTTGCAATAGACGATAAAATACCCATGTCTCTCACACAGTTCAAATACATTCTAGAAAACTCCTCCAATAAACTTATTAACATCCAAGATCTGTGTAAAGGGTCTGGCACCGACATAAAGAAACTATCTGAAACAATCGAGATAATAAGACCTTCACTCGTTGACAGAAGAATTAAGACCAGGTTGACCAAACTCGCCAACATCCTTTTCCAAATCATCCCTCTCGACGAAAACCAAACGGATTCACCACTCTCCAAATCGTCATAGCCCTTCTCACTATCTTATCCTCCCTTTCTAATAACTTTCTTCATCTCTACTCTCTCTCTCCCCCTCCCCCTCAATTTCTATTAATCCTTATCTCCAAGTATGAATTCATTAATTCAATGGAACTGCAATGGTTTTTACAAACACAACACTGATATAAACCGTATTAAATATGAACAAAATCCAGACATTATCTGTTTACAAGAAACAAATTTCAAAAACCTCCACATAGGCAACATTAACGGATACTCCGGATATAATAAAAATCGCCCCGACGCACTCAGAGCCAGTGGCGGAGTCGCAACATACATCAAAAACAATATTAACAGCAAGGAAATATATGTCAACTCAAATTTGGAAGTAATAGCAGTTCAGGTCATCCTCAAGACAACACTAACTATATGTAATATTTATATCCCCGACAGCACCCCTCTTTCTCTCCTTGATCTAAATTCAATAATAACACAACTCCCCAAACCTTTCTTAATCCTGGGCGACTTCAACAGCAGAAACTTCTTATGGGGATCATCGCACACTGACAGCCGTGGGAAAACGATAGAAAAATTATTAGAAAATCCTTCACTAATACTATTAAATAATGGCGACCCAACAAGACACAACTCAACAAACAATTCTTTATCAGCCATAGATCTAACAATATCCAGCACCAACTTTGCCCCTGAATTAGACTGGAAAGTACTAACTGAATATAATGGAAGCGACCATTGGCCTATCCACCTTAACATTTTCAACCAATCTACACCCGATGAACCAATTAAGCGATGGAAGCTTACCAAAGCTAACTGGAGTCTCTTCACTGAGTTGGTTGATCACCACTTAGAAAATCAAGACTGGGCCATAAAGAATGCTGATGAATTAGAAATAGACCAAAATAAAATTGACTCCATAGTGACTTCCCTCACCGAAATTATTGTAAACGCGGCAAATATATCTATAGGAAAGTCTTCCCGTTCTAAAGCCACCAAAACAGCACCATGGTGGAACCCCGAATGCAAAGAAGCTATTAAAAATTACAAAAAAAAATTAAATCGTTTTAAAAAAACTAAATCTTTGTCAGACCACATAGCACTTAAAAAAGCTAGGGCAGAATCAAGGTTTATTACCAAAAATAGCAAATGCGTAGCCTGGAAAACATTCGTCTCCACAATCAACCAACGAACCTCAGCTACCACTATGTGGAACAAAATTAAAACATTTAAAGGAAACAAATTCAACTCGATACCCAATATCATGAAATACAAAGATGAATTCATCAAAACTAGCCCGGACATCGCCCAAGCCTTCACCGACCTATTTCAGACAAACAATAGTAATCAAAACCATACGGAATCCTTCCTAAGACACAAAAACAAAGTCGAGAACTCTTCTGTCACAGACAGCCTACCTCAGCACAGTGAAGACTCATATAACTCCACTATCAGTATGGATGAATTCAACCAGGCACTCCTGAAGTGCAAAAGCAAAAGCCCAGGCCCTGACGACATCCCTTACATATTCCTTCATCATCTGTCCTCCTTCGCCCAACAAAAACTTCTTCTAGTCTACAACACAATATGGGAATACGGTTTTTTTCCCAACCAATGGCGCAAAGCAATTATTATCCCAATACCCAAACCAGATAAAGACAAATTTCACGCAGAAAACTACCGTCCCATCTCTCTAATAAGCACACTTTGCAAAGTACTCGAAAAAATAATTAACTCAAGACTTATATGGCACTTAGAAGTCTCCAAAAAATTCAATAAAGAACAATGTGGATTCCGGAAAAATCACTCCACACTCAATACTTTATCCAATATTCACTCCCATATATGTAACGCAGCCAAAGTAAACCAACACACAATCCTAGTAGCGCTTGACTTAACAAAAGCATATGATATGGTTTGGAGACAAAGAGTTATACTTATCCTACGTGAATGGAACATTTCAGGAAACATGATTACATTCATCACTAACTTCTTACAGGACAGATCATTCCAAACAAAAATTGGTGAAACACTATCAACCACCCATACCACTGAAAATGGAGTCCCCCAGGGCTCAGTCATAAGTGTCACCCTGTTCTTAATCGCAATAAATAATATATTTGACAATCTCCTTCCCCCTATAAAGTATACCATCTTTGCGGATGATTGTAACATTTTTTGTAGTGGCGTAAACATAAAAACATCAGTCGAACTCATCCAGCAAGCTCTAGATAAACTCCTCAAGTGGTCAACCACAACAGGTTTTAATTTCTCACCATCCAAAACCCAAAGTATCATCTTCCACAAAAAACGTAATGAAAACTTATTCCACATCAAATTAAATAACACCATTATATCATATACAGATAAAATAAAAATACTAGGTATGACTTTCGATCACAAATTAAATTGGAACCCACACCTAAAAAACCTCAAAATAAATGCAAACAACAACATGAAAATTATGAAAACCTTATCTCACCACTCCTGGGGCTCTGAAAAAAATAGCCTCATTACTATATATAAAGCAATTATACTAGCAAAAATGGAATACGGTGCAATCATCTATAATAC
>NW_020273426.1:0-49003 GCF_003268045.1 Sipha flava
ACTTATTACGTAATTTGATCATAAATTTAACGATTATAATTTTGTTTCACTCAAAGTGGTATGAAGTCTTGATTTTGAAATGATAAATGTGCTAAAAAATTGAATCGACATTTGATGTATTATATATTGTAGAATTAAATTGTATTATACTATTCCTGGGTATTTAAGTAAATATAAATGTCTTTAACGATACAATATTTCTATGTTATAAAGTAAAACACGGTGCAAAACTAAAATATAATTTTTTTGTTAAATTGCATTTTATTCCAATGGATCAAAAAAATTAACTTTCATTATTCAAATATTTAAATTTTAAATTCTGAGTGAAGAAAATGTCATGTTGGTCTTATCATAAAATGTACTCACTTTTACCTGTTGAAATTTCAACCAAAAATATTGCTCTCGCCAATCACTTATTCTTATTTCTAATAAGAAAGTAAGTTTTGTGTAGTTGGTGCATTCAGCAGATTATTTTTTAAATTTATCAACAGTTTTCCAAATGTATTTAATATTTAAATTATTAAGAAAACTGATGACAATTTATCATAAAACAACAAATTTTATGGCATACCGGTTATTCCTAAAAAAGTTTATTTGTTCTTAAAGTCGATTATTAATTAACTCGTAAAATAATTACTCTAGAGACTTGAAATTTTCTCTAAAAATCAATAATGATATTCACATACTAGACGTACTACAGTTTTCAAAATATTTTGACTTAAATCTTTCATTTTTTTTTTTTTTTTTGTAAAATGTTGATAAAAAATGTTGGTTTGGCATAATAACTTGAACAATTTTTTGAAATTCTTATATATTGTTTTAAACAGTACAAAAAAATTATAAATATCTTTGGCCATCATTTTTTGTATTAGCGTTTGAATTTTAAATGTTGACAAAACAAGACAAAAAGTACGAAAATCTGCAACATTCCTGTTGTTAAAAATTCGAAAAATTTTTAATTTTTTAAACTTATGGCTTTAAAATTGGATTTTTCAACAATTTTTTTTTTTTGTAATCAACAAAAAATATATTTATTTAAATACTATATTATAGAACATATTAAAGTCTGCAGAGTATATATATATATATATAAACATAAACTAAATCAACACTATTATTATTTATTTCTGTTGTCTGTTCATAATCATAACTATGTTAATACTATTTAAATATTCTATGTTTTAGGTTTAAAATTTAGCCATGAAGAATTGGAATACAAATAAGATTTCATGTGTAATTATTACTAAATTTGTAATATATCTATACGTTATCAGGTAAGTTGTATTATTGTTTTAATCATAAACACATGAAATACATTTATGTAAATTCTTGGAATTAAAATTACTAATTAGTATATTAACCATGCAACTACATAGACTTCTAATAACTTTATCTATCCAATATAATAAAAGTTTCTGAAATAAATGAGAAAAAATAAACCTTGAAAATATTACTTAAAACATTTTGAAAAATAATGTATTGTTTAATTGGAAATCATTTCAGGAATACTGCTTTGATTGTTTTAGTATATAATCAGTATTGAATCAAAAAATATCATGAAAGAATTTTTTTAATTCAAATTAATATATCACTGTATGTAGTGTATATTGTACATATATACAAGGATGGATCCAGTATCTATTTAAGGTCGGGGCAATGTATATAAAAAATTATATAATGTATCTGATTATAGGCGTATGTAGGGGTGTTTTGATGGGCTTAGATCACCTAAAAAAAATAGTGTAACAATATTGTACTAAACCTGGCACTTAACTCCAGTATCCTTCCTGGATCTGTTCATTCATATATATTATCAAATACAAGTATATCGTTAAATGTGCTTTGGAGCCTTTTTACATTTTAGATTTTTAATAATTCTATTGTCATGGTTTTTTAAAGAATGGAACATTTTGAAGCCTTTTTTCTTTAGATATCATAGGTTTTCAGTTTTAATTTATCAAAAAAATTGTTGAAATATTTATTTTTTTTTCTTTAACAGTTATCAGTTTAGGTGTATAAAATGCTTGGAATTCAGAGATATTTTGCCTGAGGATGCAAAGCAATACGATAAAATGAGACCACCCAAAAAAGATGGAATGGCCACCAAGGTACATTTTCATGTTACAGTGATGGGTCTAGATTCGATAGATGAAAATGCCATGGTAATTTCAACTATATTGAATTTTAATGTACATTTTATATTATTATACGTATTAACTTTTTTCTTTAAGACATACGCTGCTGATATTTTTTTCGCTCAAACATGGAAGGATCATAGGCTTCGATTACCCGAAAATATGACTTCCGATTACAGGTTTGTGGTAACAAAATACATTTTTAGTCAATTCTGAATATATAGGTATATACAGTAGCGTATCCAGGAGGGGGGTTAGGGGGTTATACCCCCTCCCCCCGAAAATTTTTAATGTATGTATATTGTCTATTATAATAAAAACACAAAAAATTCAAAAAAAAATTTAATGTTACATTTTTTATAACTCCCCTCCCAAAGAAAAAAATTCTGGATACGCCACTGGATATATATATATATATATATAATTTAACTTACCTATGATAATATGATTAATGAACTCAAAATAACGTTAAAATTAACACATCATTATAACCCATTTCGAAAATGATCAACATTTATAATAATAGACTACCTACTTTGATTCAAGATTATTAGAAGTTGATTGGTTGAAAAATATTTGGAGACCGGATTCATTTTTCAAAAATGCTAAGGCAGTAACATTTCAAACAATGACTATTCCTAATCATTACATGTGGCTTTATAAAGACAAAACAATTCTTTATATGGTCAAGTACGTTATTTGGCATTTATACGATAGTTTTAGTTTTAGTGTTGACATTTTATTTATACTATTTATTTTTTAGATTAACTTTGACTTTATCGTGTGCAATGAACTTTATGATATATCCACATGATACACAAGAATGCAAACTTCAAATGGAAAGCTGTAAGATAAATATTTTTTTCGTTGACCAAAAATATTATCAACCTGCTAAATTTAAAATTTTCTATTCATTTCAGTGTCACATACCACTGATGATATGATATTTCAGTGGGATCCAGATGTTCCGTTAGTTGTTGACGAAAATATTGAATTACCTCAATTACAATTAGTTAAAAATAAAACTGCCGATTGCACTCAAGTTTATTCCACTGGTAAATTTTATATTGTCAAAACTATTATCGGATGTTATTTAGAAATGTATAAGTATAAGTCTACAAATTAAGAACTACAAATTTTAATTTAAACGACATATTAATCATAAACTATAATTAATATAATTTTAAATATTTACAAAAATCAAATATTATTTTAAATTAGAAAATTACCTAAGGTTTATTTTTACTTGTGACATTGATAAAATGATTGTTGAAAAGTATATTTCAGGAAAAATTTTCTCTATAAATATAATTTTCATATTGATTAATAAACAAACTAAGCTTCCAAATTATCTAATCAAATAATAATGCCACTATTCTTGTTTTTTGCCTTTTCTAAGTCTCGAATAAATTATTTTTTTTATTTTTTTTATTTTATTAAAAGAACAAAAAGACCGCGGCAGCTATGGCCATTGGTCAGACAGTGACTTAAATAAATTACATAGTTACATATTTACATGATTTTATACAATATAAAGTTATATTTCTTTGAATAAGGTAGATTTTTATAGGAAAATAAATAGTTTTTGAGTTGCGGTTGGTTCCGGGCTGAAGATTTCATATAAGTGGGTGGCTCCAAGGGTTATCATACGTTCTTGCTGGTTATTTCTGCATTCTGTGAAGATATGCTTGATGGTGAGTTGGACACCGCAGGTAGTACAGTTGGGGGGATCCTCTCTTGTCATAAGGTGGCGGTGGGTTAGTAATGTATGGCCTATTCTTAGGCGGTTTAAAATTGTTTCTTGTCGTCTGGAACAACCGGGAGGAGGAGGCCATGGGAGTATTGATTTTTTAATTTCATTGAGTTTGGTTGATTGATTTGACCAATATCGTTGCCACTTTATGGTATTAAGATTTTTTATATATTTTTTTGCGTCGCTGTAGGTGAATCCTGGTACATTGATAGCTTTGGGTGATATGTGTGAAAGTTTTGCGACCTTATCGGCTTTTTCATTTCCTTTTATATTGCAATGTCCTGGAATCCACATGAAGGATATGTGTTTCCCGGCAGAACATGCAATGTGACAAAAGTTGTGAATATTTCTAGCTATATCGGTAGGGTTATTTATATTTTTGAGGCTTGTTATTGCACTGAGTGAGTCGCTTAGTATGATACAGCGTTCATCGTCGACGGATTGTATGAAATATTTGATTGCTTCTAGTATAGCCATGGCTTCAGCGGTATATATTGAACATTTGTCAGATAGTTTAAGTTGGAATTCAGTGTCACCACATATGATTGCAACCCCAACTCTTTGATCTGTTATGGATGCGTCTGTGTATATCTGTATATGAGGTTCGGCATTGGCTATGATTTCATTAAAGTGGTATTTATATATTTTAGGATTAGTGTCCTTTTTGGGGAGCTGATGTAGTTCGAGATTGATATCTAGGGAGATTGTCCAAGGTGGCTAAAGGCTGATAGTTGATGGTATGATCTGATCTAGGTTCAATTTGTCTTGTAAATTTGTGAATAGATTATTGGGAGATGTGGAGATTCCTTGTGGGGATCTATGGATTCTGGCTGCCAGTAGTGATTTTTGCTCAGCCCATATTAGTGATAGGGAGGGTATTCCTGCTATATTGGATATGCTGTTTATAGGGCTGGATCGGAAAGCTCCTATTGCCAGGCGCATTCCTGAGTTGTGAAGATTTTCGAGCTTTTTTAGGTGGCATTGGATTGCTGACGAGAATAGAGGAGATCCATAATCTATTTTGGACAAAATTAGTGATTTGTGGATCTTGATAAGTACAGAGGAATGGGCTCCCCATGAGGTATGAGATAGCATTTTGATTATATTGAGACGATTGGTGCAAGCTTGTTTTAGTTGTCGGATGTGAGGTGCCCATGAACATTTTGAATCAAAAATTATACCGAGGATCTTAATATATTTGTCATTTTTTATTATATGGTTGCCTAAACTAATTGACATTTTATTTTTGTTTTTGTTGTTGAATATAATGAGTTTAGTTTTTTCAGCTGAAAATCTAAACCCAGATGAATTTGACCAATTTCTTAGTGAGTTTGTGGCATCTTGTAGGATTTGTTTTATTGTTATTAGACTGCTGCTACGACATAAAATGGAGAAATCATCAGCGTACTGTATGGGAATGATTGGTTTTGGTGTTTGCTTGGAAATGTCATTAATGGCTAGCAAAAAAATGGTTACGGAAATTGAAGAACCCTGAGAAACTCCATTTTCTTGTGTGTATGTATCAGATAAGCAGTTTGATGATTTAACTTGGAATGAACGTTCAAGTAATAGGTTTTGGATGAAGTTAAGTGGGTTCCCTTTACTTACTATTTCGTTAAGTATGTACAATATTCTCGGTCTCCAAGTGGTGTCGTAGGCCTTGGCAATATCGAAGCTGATCATGCCTAAACTTTGTTTGTTGCTATTAGCTATTTCGATTTCTCTTTTGATACTTAGGAGATTGTTTTGAGTGCTTCTATTTTGTCTGAAGCCATTTTGTTCGGGAGATATGTATTTAATTTTTTCAAGGAACCAGATGAGTCGACGATTAATGATTTTTTCAAGTAGCTTACATAATGTGCTAAGTAAAGTGATGGGGCGATAGCTTTCGGTGAGATATTTATTCTTATTGGGCTTGAGGATTGGGATCACAAAACCGTGTCTCCAGTGTTTTGGGAATACGTTATTAACCCATATAGTGTTAAAGATGTCAAGTAGGTGTTTGATACCATTGAAGGGTAGATTTTGGATAAAAATATAAGGGATGCCATCTGGTCCAGGGCTTTTACTTTTGTTGGTTCTCAATACCATTTCCAATTCATCCATGGTTATTTGGGAGTTGATTAAGATTTGTGTGGTATCATTAGGGTCGATTGTGTTTGGTGGAGAGTAGTATCGATAGCGATTTATTTGGAATTCGTCATCGTAGTTGGAATTGCTTGAATTTTTTTGAAAATATTCTCCAATAGAATTTACCACTTCCTTTGGTGTCGATATGAGTTTAGAGTTGTATATAAGTTGAATATTGCTATGTCGGTTGGTTCCTTTGAGGGATTTTATTTTACTCCACACTACTGAGGGATCAGTCTGGTTATCTAAGCTAGATGTGAAGGTTTTCCAGGATGTGGCTTTACTGAGTTTAACTAAAAATCTAGTGCGCGCTCTATTTCGTTTTAATTCTACGAAGTCATTTGAGTTGTGTGTGTTTTGGTATTTTTTAAGGGATTTGTTTTTATTTATAATAGATGTTTTTATTATAAATAAACATTTATTTTTTTAAATTTAAATTTATTTTATATGAATTATAAATGAACAATGAAATTTATATAAGTAAAATAAATTATCTTTTTTTCTTTTTTTTTTTACATCTTAAGTACATTCCATATACCACAAAATATTACACACATCATGGACCATAGTTTTCCGGTTTTTTGTATTAATGAAAATTACCTGATACATAATATCAATGTTTATTCTACTTGTATAATTTATTTACACTCCATAGTAGTTATATAGAGGGAGTTTTATTTTTTATAATAATGATTATATTAATGTAATCTTATCCACCACATTTTTAATGAGAAAAATATTTATTTTAATTAATGTTATTTACCAGGAAACTTTACATGCCTAGAAGTAATATTCGTTCTTAAGCGAAGACTTGGATACTATTTATTTCATACTTACATACCTACATGTCTTATCGTTATTATGTCGGTAAGTGCCTATATAACATTATACAATAATTGTTACATATTATATACGTTATTTTAATGTTCGGTAGGTATTATAAAACATAAAAATCCATTATTTGTTAACACATTTAATATGGACCATTAATTTTTGTTCGTTAATAATTAAAATATGAACCTTTTATATCCAGCTTTAAAAAACTGTTTATTAATGAATAATATTTTTACGGTATATTTTTACTAGATTTTTTCAGTGAAAAATCAATTGCAACTTTTCTAAAAAATATTATTTATAATTTAAAAGGTGGCTCAACATGCTTTTCATTCGAAATATCAATATTTTTTATCAATAATTTTATAGGAAAATGGTAAATTGCAGCAAAATTAACCTTTTTCCAAAAGTCGATATGTAAACTGCCACGAGAAAAAATTTAACATTATACAATCTGCGACAAAACCGATAAGATACATTATACAAGCTACAGCAATCCATTTTATATACTAACGATATTATATATTATATAGCAGGAATGGGAAACTCAAAGTTACTAGAGGGCCAATTTTTAAAAAATTAATATCTAGCGAGCAAGAGCACAGAAAAAAAAACAGTCATTCAAAATATGAATTTTAATTAGCATTTATATACACAGAAATAATAAATTCAACACACACAACACAGCACGATACAAATGATACGAAGAAACTGATATAGTTAAACAGCTATGATTGAAAGCTATAATTATACATATAAGTACATATAATATTTAGACATTTAACGATGTTAAATACTAGATAATAATTATTATATCGATAATTTATAGTATAGACTCTACAGCGGTTCTCAACCTTTTTGAGTTCGTGACCCCCTATAATGTCACCAATATGTCTAACGATCCTTTTGTAATGTAAGAATTGAAAAATGTTATAAACTATTTTTATTATATTAATTTGTGTATACATTTTATAAAAAAAAAGTATATTATAAAAGCCGATTAGCGTTAATTAATAAAAATGATGTACATTTTAATATTTTTTAAATAATGACTCGTTTGCTGTTGTTGGATTTGAAATAATTTTTTTTTTTCACATGATGTGACCTTAAAAAAATTGTTGGTGACTCCCGGTTGAGAATCGCTGGTATAGACGATACACTTCAAAATTGTATGATGTAATTTTAAAGTTTAGTACGGGCTAGACAAAAAATGCTCACGGGCCGCCAGTTACCCACCCCTACTATATAGTATGTAATATGTACCTATGTGTACCCATGTACGTTTATCGTTTAATTAATTATGTTATGTTGTGTCTTGCGTACAAAATGATAAGGTTTATATAAATATATTTTTTAAATTTTAATGTAACATCCTAAATTTCGATTCCTTTACTTTTGATAATACTAGTTAGTAACCACTTACTAGAGTTAGATTTCAGTAGAAGTAGTTAAAAGATTATTATTTAATTCAACGTGATGGAATTTAAAACAATGCTTAGCCACAATGCCAAACAATATGAATACAAAATAAATGGTAGCTAATAAAACATGGGAATACGCAAAATGTAAAATAACATAATGAATTAAATGGTGTACGTATATAAGTATACATATTACATACTATATAGTATATAATATTCTTAGGTATATAAAATACATTTTTACAGTTTGTATAGTATATCTTATCAGTTTTGTCGCAGATTGTATGATGTTAAATTTTTGCTTGCCACAGTTTACATGTAGACTTTTAGAAAAAGATTAATTTTGTTGTAGTTTACATATAGCCATTTTATAATAAGGGCCATGTACATAAAAAATGTTATATAAAATGTATTTTTATTCTTCAATTGGTTTAAGAAAAAATCACTTTTGAATTTTGTATTTCCATAAGATTACCAAATATTTACACATTTATGAAAAAAAGTTGTTATGATAAATATAAACTATTTCAATCTGAAATCCAAAAGGAAATAATTGGTTTCATAGTTATAGTTAAAAGTTTTGAAAAAAAAAGAAAACGTACAGTTTGTTGTATTAACACTGTATGACTATTCGGTACTCGTCAAGTATAGCGAATGTTTGCCGATAGAGTATTCTTACGATACAGCAGGCTAGACTATTTCTGCACTAGACATTTTAAAGTTCCCAGATTAATATTTATAGCCCTGCTGCAGGACTTCACGGGCTCGTTAATCTCATAAAATATAACGTGGGGATGCAAAAGTTATGTGTCTTCAGAGTATCTATACTATTTTTTTCCAAGTCAAGCACTGAATTATTAATTTAATTGTAAAAAAAAAAAATTTGTGCTGCTCAGAATAATACTTCTTAAATTACAAATTTTAAATCTACTTTTAAATTAAAAGTTTCCCCTGCCTAATATACATCAGTATTTAAGCATTATGTAAAGAGTAGTCAGTATCTTGTATTTTTATGTTGTAAATTGTTTCGACCTATGATATATATAAAATAATGACTACTCTTAATAATACGACAACCTAACGTACTGTTATTCTGTATTTTATACGTATGTGATTAAGTCAAATTATGTAATTTTTTAATATAAATAATATACTTGATGTTAAAAATTTATAGTAAATCGTTCTATTAAAAATTGTCCTAGTGGGTTTCGTTTTGGATCAAACCTGAAGCAGCTCCTGCTCGCGTAACATTAGGCGTAACGTCACTACTAACGTTGTCAACACAACACGCTAAATCTCAAGCTGCGTTACCTCCGGTTTCGTACTTGAAAGCAGTCGATACATTTATGTCTGCGTGTACTGTGTAAGTAAATCAAGGTCTTAAGTAGTTAATAATATTTTTTTAAAAAAATCTACGTTACACAGTATAGGAGGTAAATCGTGTAACTATGTCGTAGAATTCACAAACATATAGTATGTACTACTTTATTGCATGTATTTTTAGTAATAATTCCATAAGAATGGATGCTTGACAGCAATATTTATATTGCCTTTACTATGATAAAAGTATTTTTTTTATATCTATTTTGAAAAAAATTTGATTTATGGTACTTAAATGTAATTATATTTTTAAAAACTTTCTTATTGGACGATGTGTTTTCTTTCGATCATTAGTAATTCCATAATTATTTAATAGAGTCAATAATATTAATTTCTAATCTCTGAAAAATTTATAAGATTATAATATTTCTTTAAATTAAAATACTTATTCAAAATTATTAATTAACAGCAGTATGAGCTGAAATTGGTCCTTAAATCGTTATATTATTATAATCTTAAAACTCTTACGTCATTATCTTTAATAAATAATATACATTTTAATAGTTTTAATATGATATTGATAACTTAAAATTAAATAATATATTTTTAATTATTAAATAAAAACAATGAATTTATGAAATATTGAGTAAAACTAGTAAATCAGTAAAAATTAAAATTAATATTAGTAAACGTTAACAAGTAATATTTATTTGTAATTATTCTTTTATCCTCGTAAATTAACTGAATTTTATTTGAAAATAATGAATTTAAAATTATTTAATAAACATCTCAATTTTTACTTTATATTAAAAAGAAATTTAATATTGGGAAATTAAATTCGTAGTAGATACTATAATTGGCATAGAGAATAAAGAATTTGATTTTTCGTGACAAACGAAAAATAATTAAGAATTATCTACATTGTAAATTTGTGTAATGTAGGTACTAATAAAAATTAGCACATTACACCCGTACAGACTGCCGATTATATAAATTTGTTCTGAACATTGATTATAATATGTTTATTATTATTATAATTAAAACTATTAAGTATTTTAATTTTATATTTTAGATTTGTGTTTATGGCTTTAATGGAATACTGTTTGGTGAACATTGTTTTGGGTGATTCTGACATGCCACCAAAACCTATAAATAAAAAATCGTTCAATTTCAGTTTTCGGGTAATGTATATCAAAATACATTTATTTACTTATATACTTTTATGTACATATTTATTTTAATAAATACTCAAAAGAGCTCAAATACAGTTAGGCAATGTAATTTAATTAACATTAATACAATACTATGATATTAATAACATAAAATAAATAAGGTTTAAACAAAACACTAATTAGCAAATTACATTAAGTAAATTTAATTAAAAATACTAAATAAACCATATGTTTAGATACAAAAAAAATTAAATTATAGAAAAACATTGGTTGGATAAATATAAATTTCTCGTAATAAACAGACTAAAATAAGTCAAGGCATTAGATTCTCTGGCAATTCGATCAAGAGGATTATTATGGCCATGAGAAGTACAATGAAATTAAATTTTAAACATGGAACAAAAATGTAAATTATATTGATACGGAAGTTAAGTTATTAAAATAATTCGGGGCCTGAAATAAAACCATTTACTAATTTGGACAAAAAATATATATCAGCGTATCTACGTCTATTAGTAAGAGAATCTAAATTAAGAGAATTTTTAATGGAAGAAAGAGATATTAACTCAAGTGGATTAATGTTAAAATAAACTTTACTCTTACAAACAATGAAACATAAAAATCTTCTTTGAGCTTGCTCGATCACCTTCACAATACCTATTTGTGAAGTACTATAAATTATTGAACAGTACATAAGTATATGTATAACTAGGGAAGTAAATAACGTTTTAAGACACAGTTCATTTTTAAAATCATTGGTGTTTCTAGCTGTAAACTCAAGACATCCCAGTACTTTTACACAAATATACACGAGCGGAAAATACTAAATTTGTTTGAAACACTACACTCTAAATTTCGAATAGTACTAGTTTATTTTATATGATCATCCAAAAAGTGATATATACATATATATATATGTACAGTGCCGCAACTACAAAATAGGAGGCCCGTGTGCGGTAATTATATTAAATCCCTTCCTAGGATTTATTTTTGTTATACGTCTTATTTATAAGTATCAATTTCTTTAAGTTATAAAACACGTTTCACATCAGTTAGTGTATGATATGTGTATATATTACAAATTAAATACCTACAACTGTTGTATATTATACTTCACTACATATTTATGTAGTAAATTTATTTAAGTAGTTAGGTAGGTATGTTTTATGCCTAGTCAAATACTCAATAGACTCATTGTTCAATAAATATTATATTACTTTAAAATATTATAACATTCTTACCGTAATTTTAAAAAGAGTTTCTTTTTATTATAAAATAATAATATAATATTATTAAATAATTGTGTGTTTGTAAAATGTAGTTTGTCTTAGGCTGGGTCTAGGAGGTCCCCCAAATGTATGTAAGCCTTGGGGCCCGTGTGCGTGGCACACTCTGCACACCCGTTTTTTGCGGTACTGTATATATATATATATATATATATTATTTGACTTGTTATTAGAGCAGGAAAAATAAAATTTTGAAACCCTGAGGTATAAGCTTCAGTTAATTTGGCTGATATCCATAGGCGTGTTTTTGGGTGTTGCTTGGTATACTGTAGTAACACCTGCTTTTTTTTTAGTGCAGACTTATTATCGTGTGATGAAATCATATCTATTAGAAAACAGGAGTAGTTTACCTCAAAAATTTCATGAACCCCCCCCCCCAAAATGTTTCAATGTTTAATTAATTAATGATCGGTCGACACAGGGCTCAGCGGTCCCCATTACTTACAAGATATTGTATAGTATATACTACGTATAAAACTAACTAACACCCAACCCCCACCCAAAAATAATTGTGGATACGCCACTGCATGAAATTATAAAACAAGAAATAAAAAATGAACTGTTACAATATAGCATTAGATAATATGATAAAAGGACTAAATTAAAGATTTAGCCAAGAAACATTGAATTTAATATCTTCTGTTGATATTTTACAATTGAATCCTACAAATGAAGATATAGAACTAATTAATAAAATATTTAAAATTTACGAACTTCACTTAGAATCTGAAATTAAATTACTTAAAGGATTTACTGATATTCCTAGTGGATCATCAACTACAACCGTAGGTTATTGGTTGGATTGGTTATAGGAATCAAATAGATTAAAGATTTTTTTATTTTTCTGCTGAAGTTTTATTGATATTTTTAATCATCCCGGTCACGAGTTGTTCATATGAGAGGTCTTTTTCAAAACTAGCAATTGTAAAATCAAAAATTCGAAGGACCATGACTCTAAATAGACTTGAAGGACTTTTATTAATGTTTGTTGAACAAGATTTACTAGCTAAAATACAATATGCTAATATAATCAAAGAATTTAAAAATATTGTTCCTTTTGACCGTCGTTTAATATTATAAATTTTTATATTTATTTGTATTTAATTTTATAAAATTATGTATTTTTTTACTAGGTTTATATATTTTTGTTGTAATATATCAATGTAGTTCATTATTAAACACTAGCACAGTTATAATTTAACTTAAGTGAGAAAACGTACTTTATTACTATGCGAATGTCGTTATTCTATAATATAAAACGAATAAATATAATTTTCAAACATTTTTTAGGAATATTTTAGACTTCAGCAACATCTGCTGTAAAAGTCTGGCCACGCCTATGTTAGTTTAGTTACTATATTCCATAGATGTTACAAAGAAATTAGTTTTTACTGAACGCCTCTCTTTTTTTTTTTTAACATTTATTAGAATATTTATAATCTGTAATATTAACAATAAGCATATGAGCATTTTCGTTTAAAGTATAATCATTTGTAAGAGTTGCCGTTTCGGTGACGTCGTTTGAGAGTGGAGAAAATCTGTTGTGTGTGATAAATAATGGTTTAGTCTTTTTGGTTTCCGGAATATCTATCGACGAAAGATTTCGTTTAGATGACTTTTTGGGATATTCGAAGTTATCGTCATTATTTTCATCTAAATCCATATCAGAATAATTAAATACGTCACTTGATCCACTCGGTATACGGGAGTCGTGTGATATTTTTAAAGAATTGACAGAACCGACTTTTTGTTTTTGATTGGAAATAGTAATAGAACGGGATGAGCTTTGATTAGACGTTTGTTTAGTGAGTGTATTTTTGTTCTTATTATTATTGTAATTAATACTGGGAGTTTGATTTTTCATTATATATTAATGATGTTTAATTATCTGGAAGTTAGATTGTCAAAAGTAATCGAAGGTCCAAAGGTCACCACGCGTGGCGATGCCTTGGAAAGGAGATAATAGAGTGTTTTTCATATACTGTGCGTAATTAGTAAATATTTGTTATTACTTTTTTCCTTGAAGATGAATTCGTAGGGTGCTGGTAAACGTAGGAACCAGATACAGTATAAAAAACTGAGTTGAATTATTGAAAACACGAAGATATCCGATGGAAATGAGGTGATTAATTGAAACATAAGAGATAGATTTATGTAAATTCACTATTAAACTTTAAATATAATTTCAGTAATCTATTATACAGTTTTAATTGCGAGCAACATTTGATCAGACAACTTTTGTGTCGGTTTTAAATACAAATTAAAATAAGACAATTTTCTACGAATACAAAACCTGAATTAAAAAACGTGACTATAGTAACTTCGTGAGCCGTCCGTCGTTCATGTACTTTAATTGCGGTTTACCACCCATAAAGTCGGTGAAAAATTATTTATACGATTATAATGATCGATATGTAATTAGCAAAAACTAATAATAGTATTTTCTCTGAATATGTAGCCATTAATTCAAAACCTGTGTTTATAACTCGAATAATTCGAGTAGGTAATTATTATCTAAATTCAAACAAAACCGAATACAATTATTTTTATATTTATTTTATATTATATTATTTTATTAACTCCTTATTAAATAGCTAATAACAGTCTAGATAAACCAATACACTAGATAATGGAAAAAAAAATTCTCAAGCCGAATTATTCGAAATTCCTTTCGGACAGTATATTACAATAAAAACAACTCATCGCAATCATGTTGATATATTATTTTTTTTTTAATTCTTAAATTAATTTTATTTTCATGTGTGCTCAGAACAACTTAAAGCTAATCGATGGCCATTCTATTCCACCACCGCCCCGCCCGCCACCTCAAGCGACTGCAGCCGCCACCGCCGCTTTTACGGCCAAGACACAAAGGAATCGCACTAGAGCCATAAACATTGATCGATTTTCAAGAGTGTTCTTCCCGTTGCTGTTCACCGTACTCAACATGACGTACTGGATCATTTTTGCTCGATTCTTGTAATACGCCGTATACCTATTTTGTGTATATTTGTTAGTAATACGTAGTGCACCTTAAAAGAGCACATGACACTTTTTCATTTACATTATTTATTTAATAGTTTATTATTAGAACCGTTGAGAAGAGTTTTGTAAAACTCCAAAGTAAAAGAAATATATTTCAAAAGATATTAGGGGTCTAACAAATCCGCGTGATATTGAGTTGAACTTAACACAGCCGCCCTCAAATTATACAGTATATGCAGAAATTCCTCTCTTTACGTAATGTTTTGCTATAAAATATTAGTTATTTAAAATTTGAAGAAAAAAATAATTCTGGACTACAATAATATAATTCTATCGGTATATGTTTGTACTGAAATTTACCTCAAATTAAATTAAAATTATATAAGTATCATTTTAAAGTAAATAAATCATTGGTCATATGATGTCTGGCTCAGTAATGTCTCAAAGCTTCTTTAAATTTCTCATACCTAACTTATTTAATAATGTGAGTATGAAAATGGTAATTGGTATGTATACTTTTTTTTTTTTTTTTAGAAATTAGTAAATAACGGATTCAACTAAATTTTTGTGTTGTGTGTTCTTTTAATAATTATATAGTTTCTCCTTACTGAGTATTTATTAATTGTGTATTATTACCTACTGGTTATAAACTTTAATTTATAAGCAAATATTTTATTATCAAGGTTGGACATTAGCAAGTGAATATATAAATGTAGAAGTTGAGTTCAAAGTTAGGTTACGTCTATTTTATTAAGTCAGCCTTTAATTAAATATTTAACCAACTTTATCTATTTGGTCGTATGAATAACTAATTTCTATTAAAGTTAATGTTTTTTTGTAAATTTAATTGATACCCGGTGTGCAAAATCCTATAGCATAGTAGTCGCATAGTTGTCACACTGACGGTTAAGAAGTTACGAATAAATGCCTGTTAACTTTTCAGAGATATGTTATGGACGCTTAACGCCAGGTTGAACGAAGTTACTGTATGCGATATCAACATGTGATTACTATGAGTAGTCAATAATGTCATATTGAGAGGTTAATAATGTTAGTACATAAAGATTAACGGAACTTCTCATTTTCTGCGCATAGACCTCGCAATGATTATTGTCCAGAAAATAAAAATAACCTGAAGTTTATTTCATGCTCGCTGAGATTTGAACCGTCCACCCCTTCCTACCTATTCCTAGACCTATACTACTGGGACACCCTATCGAGACATTGGGTAATAAATAAGTTAGTACCTATACTAAAAGTAAAAGTAAACATTATATATGTAACATTATACAATGATGCGTTTATAAATAAATCGGTGACGGTTTTTTATATCGAAACTGGTGGTAAATATACTTGTATTTGCAATACATTTTTATTTTTATGGTATATTATAATAAATAAACTATTTGGTATTATTAGGAATAATTTTCAATAAATTATTTAGGTATATAATTTATTATATTCATATTTAATAATAGATACTTTACTACTTTATTGTCAAACATAAAACGTAAAATGAAATGTAATAAAATAGCGAGCAACGACAACAAAATAAAATAATAAATCATAAACTATAACCAAATCATAATTATACAGTTCGACAGCGACCGTCGGGATGACGAAAATATACAATATTCGATAACAACGTAATTATATACATGTAACAATATCAATATATTCGAAAAGATGGCAATTAGAATGATACAACTTGATATGATGTTGTGGGTAAAACCTTTCGTGATAATTCTTATAATTTATTATTATACTAACGCAACATACACAACACACTAATAAATGCGCGTTTTTCGATTTACTTTGTTCATCATACTAATATGGTCATTATAAGCAAAATGAAAATGTTAAATATAATCTTATTTTGTAGATAACTTATATAGATTTACCAATTCAACAAAAATCTATGGTCCGATAACCGCTAGAGGCACGACAGGTTCCGTTTGTATCATTATAGTTATTACTACCATAGATTAAATATATTAAGTATATGTATAAGATATTTAATCGACGTAACTATAGTCTATAACAGCGTTTCCCAAACTGTGGTCCGCGGACCCTTAGGACTCCGCACGTATACCGGAGGGGGTCCGCGAAATTAAATTTAAAATTTATAAAGTATTATTATATATTATTGTTTTTTAATTTTTATTTGTACTAAGGGGTCCGCGATCATTTTTATTATCTCTAAGGGGTTCGGCAGAAAAAAATTTTGGTATTTCAAATTATGTTTCGTTAATAAATAATAAATAATTGACCACAAGAAAACGTTATATACATATATTTCGGTCTTTTATTTTTTGCTTAACATGGTCATTACTCATTACAAACTAAACTACGCATGGAAGTCCTTAATGTAACTAGATCATCCCGAACTTCATGCGATGACACATAGAAATTGAAATGTGTAGTCAATTTTGGGACCCAAACAGTACTTCGCATACAGATTAATAATTTACATTACATGTTCAATCTAAATGTGCCTACGTATGGAAGTCTTTTTTGCGATAAGTTTTTAGTGATGCTTATGAGATGGTTAATGGATATAAAATGGGGAGGTCACATTTGAGATTTAAACAGAATATCACATAGTAGTGGAAGTCACACTATTGCACACCGGGTAGCTATTATTAACATTTTAGTTAATTTTAAATGTTAGTTCTACTGAGATATTAAGAAATTCAACTGAGTAAAAAAATATAATTTATTTGCAGCCCAGCTTTGATTATGATAAAGATAAATATTCAACGTTAGTTTATCGACTTGCTTTCGGATAACAGTTAAATTAACAGCATATAGGTAAGAGTGGTAAAACGATTGAGCTATAATCTAGAGTCAGCCAATAGCTCAATGCTTTTATCATAGCCCATAGACCACTGATAAATATTCGTTAAATGGCAACCTTCGTTAAAAGACAAAAATAGTCTAGGTACTTTTTTACCTCTGATCACATGACATTTCTTTATTCATATAATAAAAATAATAAATTATACTTATTGGATAATACGCGTTGATTAAAAAACATATAAAAATCAATTATTATAGAAAAATAACGGTGTTTTTTTTTTATCGAATACACTTTATTCATATTGATAATAAATTTGACGCTATGTCCTAATCGAATCCGGGCAATGCGATGCGTGCGTTGCGTGCGGTGCGAAAAAACAAACCCGGTATGATCAGTACGGATGTCCTAATACAACCGAAAGAGTATTTGGTGTGGTAAAATTACCCTCACCGCAACACATGCAATATTTGATAATCAAACAAGTTTGATTTTATCTATTTCGGTGACGGTGGACAAGATATCTTCAATATACCAACTTGCATTTGAATGTTATACACTGTACATCGCAAGTCATGGAGAGTCGTATTTCAGAAGTTCAAAAAATGCGTATTTTATGGGATAAGTTCCATAAGCAATATAGAAGAGATAGCAAGATAGAATCAAAGTTGATAGAGAGTGGGAAGCTGTAAGGAAAAAATTATGTATGCCAAGTAAGTAAAAAAATATATTTTATCATAAATACACGTGTACCTATTATCTAGTAGTAATATGGACTTTACTTTAGCCATTTTTAATATCATAGTTAAGTAAAATAAGCAGTTAAAATATTTTTGTAAAATTTAGTGGCATATTAGCAAATTTCGAAGAGATAAATTATACCCGCATACGATAAGATAGTATTTAATTTTGCCACATAAAAATTACACGCAGCGGTTTGCGGTGCGGGCGGTAGACGCAAGTACGCACCGCATTGCCCGGAATCAATTAAGCCAGCGTAACATTCACAAAAATGTCGGAAAACCGAAACCACCTGTTTTAGTGGTATACACTGTATGGCACTATCAAATATAATTTTCGTTCGCCACCAGCTGACCATTGCAAACGGTCGGTTTTTAAGGGGTTTAGTATAGGCAATTATTTTAAGGCGTACGTGCATACCCTACATGTGTGTGTATAGTAAACTATCATAAGGACGGGCGCATATTGAGACGCAGGCGACGCAGTGCAGCGTAGGGCAGCGCAACGTAGTATTTGTCATCTATTAGTTAGAATGTATTAGCGCATATTGGTAGGCAGAGCAGGGTAGAGCAGAACTTTGTGTCGACCTGTGTCACGTAGTGTCCACGACACAGTTTACTGCATACGTGCCACACGCATTTGGAATATTTTTCATTTAAATTACGCCAGCCAAACATAATTTCCTCCTTTTTAATTTTGATTCGATATTTTATTTTTGTGATGGAAGAGTCTATAATTAATTATTATTCAATTATTTAATTAATATATAATTATTAATTATTAATTAATTAATAAGGCAGGTTAGGTTTTAGGTTTTTTTTAAAAAATAAAATTTTCAACAAAACACCATAATATTTAAAAATCAAAATCAAGGGGGCCAGTTCGGGGCCACTGATTTTTCTTAGGGGTTAGGCCCCCTAAAGTCCCCCCTTGACGACGTGCTTGGTGAATGGTGACACGGAACTGCGTAGTAATATGCACTAACATAGGTCACACAGTTTTTCCTGCGGTGCGATGCCCTATGATGCGCTGCGTGCAATGTGCGCCCGGCATTAGTGTTAAAGCGGTTGTATCCCTGGTTACATAATTACGCAATGTTGTACAGCTATTTTTCATATTATATTGAGTGTTCTAACTTCTAATATAATAGCAGTTATAAAACAGTGTAGGAAACTAGAAAAACATATAAACCAAAATACAAAATTTAGCAATCATTGCTATTGTTGACACTGAATAGCAGTTTGTTATTGCTATTACAAAAGAGCAGTGCTATTATAACCTACTACTGCTATTTTTGGTAAGTACTATATTATACTAACATTTTCCTTTCCATTTTAACAGACTTAGGACTGTCTATGATCTATTTAGACCACAGGTATGGTTAAAAATGTTTTTTATAGTTTTTTTTTATTTTTAATTTCTTTCCCATTGAAATATAAAATATTAGAATTGTGTTGGTAAAAATATTAAAAATTAAGTATAAAAATACATATTATAATATACTAGCTGAGCCGACAAACGTTGTTTTGTCATATAAATGATTTCTAGAGAATATTTTGCTAAAAAAAAATAACTAATTTAATATAATTGTGTAAGGATGTGGTACATAAGTAAAAGAGATATAGAGTGCTGTGAACGGCGACGGAATACAAAAATGAAAAAACATCAAACATTTATTTTTTTTAATTATATATATATATCGATAATGATGACAATATTAATAAAAAAACAATATAAATCCCTTAATGCAACAGTGTGTACAATATTTTTTTGTTATCCCATCTTTAGCCAACACAAACTGGATGATTCGTGCCACGCCACGTATAATTATCCGTTAGAAAAACATGATGTGCTCAAATCTAAGTCACAGGCAGACATCGTTTGGCCTTGAAACTTATTGATGGTCATTGCAAATGCCAATTTAATTGGAAATTGAATGCCTTTAAATTGTATTTGCACATCTGTAGGGATTCGTGGTAATAATATATTTTCACATCGGAATTTGACATTTAATGATGGCTTCGATAACATTTTTTTATTAATTTTTTAATGACTAATCGCGTGCCGTTGCACAACGGGGAGGGGGGGGGGGTCAAATTACGAAACAAAATAACCGGAGATCCAACCTTCAGTTGTAAATCATGCAGTGGCATACCTAGTAAATCCAATGAGTTTAAAAACTCTGTTGCATAATTTACAGCTAGAGTAGCATCGCAAACTGTATCAATAGATTTGTATGACACCAAATCTCCTGGTAACAAATGTTGTATCTTGAGATTCAATTCGTTGACGTCCACATTTTTTGCTGCTAAAATTGCTCTTTCTGCCAGCCACTCATGATTTGTGTATTGTCTGTGTACACTAGGAAATATCTGATCAATGAGAGCATCTTGCGAATCAATGATTGTGCAGAAATCGGTCGGTAATTGTATGCATCCCGTTTCATCTGTAGTAACTTTGCCATCACCGATATCTAACAATTGTTTTGAGAATCTTCCGCACGCAGCTTTTTAGGATTGAATCGCAAGTATCCGAAATCGTTCGCTCTCTATCTTTACATATATGTCGACCACGAATTGTTGACAAAGCTCACGACATCGTAGAATAACGTTGCCCTGATCGCATCTAATCAACCGATATGCATAAGAATCTTTCGAAGTAACATTCTTGATTGTTTTGGCACCTGTTGCGGGATCTTGTTGTTTAATATTTATGCAACATTCGTTATTTAATACCAAAAATAAAATTAATAACTTTTAAATAGCTTTTAATAGTTTTTTTAATAGTATCATTTAATAATTCATTTTCAATTGCACAGTTATCGACTGGGTCAAAAATTATTAAATTACATTACGAATTTATTAAACAATAGCACTTAGGTGTATAAAAAATAAATGAAAACCTATTCGCAGACCTACCAAATGTATATACAAAATTTCATTAAAATCGGTTAAGCCGTTTTGGAAAAGTATGGTCACAAACACTGAGACACGAGATTTTTATATATATAGTCATATATAAGTAAATGAAAAAATATTAACTAGTCTAGTACCTAAAATAATTCGGGACCCAATTCGGATACAGCCAATTAGATTTTCGAATTTTACTTCTCCAAAACAATTTATATATACACGCCGAAAAACACACACAATAGAAAAATATCAGGTTGCAGGTAGGTGAAAATCCCCAGGCCTCTGCCAAAAATTAATTTTCCAAAAACTTTGTAATTACTTTTTTTTTAACATTAATGGTACTAAAACCTTCAACAGACTGTCAGGTATAATAGTAAACAATTTGGTGAAGATACGTTGAACGGTGTGAATTTATATGCGTAAAACAAATTCGGGACTTGCTCTTATAGTATAGAGTATAATATAATATTATTATAATGACATGTAAGTCGATTGTTGGGCAATTTTGCAATAGCAATTGGCGTGTGTTGTAAGACTACCTGACAATATATCTACTAAATACATTTTCTTTTTTTCAAAAATTAATAAATATTTAAAATACATTTAAATACTTAAAACTTGGATTGTCATTCATGAATGAAATACGTTTCCAAAAGAAGGAAAAAATGTCAAAAACTATATAACACTCAAGATACTATAAATGTACCATAATAGCATTATGCCATATACGAGATTCATCATTATATCTTATAGTTTTATCACAGATTTTCATAATTGATCTATTGCAGAACCAATAATTCATCGAAATCGTTGAATGAGTTTGCAACATGCGATAAGTATAGCTTCCGTACACTTACGTTCAAGTCACCATTACCTCGTCGTGCGCGTGAAGAATACAGAACGTAATGTTTTATTTGACAAAAAGTATGTTCTTTTTATCAATTCTACCATCCAATCTAATTATGCAATAATATTTCTGAAAACTGATCTGTTTTTGTTATAATATCTTTTTGAGATCGATCAGTCGATATTTTAAGATTTCTTATTAAAATCTGAATAATCAACGTTTAAAAATTTGAGAATTTGTAAGTATTCAAATTAAATTTATAATTATTAGAAAGTGAAATTGGAAAATGTGGATAAAATATGTTCCTTTAGGAAAAGATCACCCGATCTTGCACGAAATCGCAAAAGTGCACGAAAGTTGCCATCATTATAGGAGGTTCTGTTAAACCTATTTTGCCAGTTTCATTTTTACCCCTTAAAGCTATTTGTTGACGACCACATAAGATTACGGTTTCAACAATAGAAATCAATTTTTTCCTATTTTCTTCGGCTTGTTTTTTATTTTCTGAACTTATAGATGTTATAATATCAGTAGTTTTCCCTGTCATAACTGTCATAAACCCTTGAGCTTTTCCAACTGATAACATATGATAGTCTGCCTTACTATAACTGTCAAATACTTGTTTAGCTTCTTTCCAATTTATAAATGGGACCACTAAAGACCGTAGTTCTTGTCCCCCACGACCACCATGATTACGACCAAATAAAACGCACACTTTGCAAAGAGCTCCTTTGGCAACATCTGAAAATACGAGCCAAGAATATTTTTCCATCCAGTGGCGTTGGAAAGAAAGACGTCGTTTATCACTCGTAGGAAATTTATATGATAAAGGTGGCATCCACAGTTTTTGAAAAACTTTTAATTTTTTTTCATTATCTGTCGGTGGATTTCCTAGATAAATTCCTACATCATTTTCATATGATAGCTCCTGTTCTGCTTCAACAGAAGAAACATTTTCAGGAGAATTTGAAACTTCAGGATCAGTCGAAACGAAAAGAGACGAAGGTTGAATAATTTTGTTGGTATCATTTATACTTTCAGATTTTTTTTTCTTCTCAAAAAATTTTAAAACCGATGGCTGACTTATTCTCTTTATTTTTTTTCTGTTATAAAAAAAAATAATTTTTTAATACGCAATCTTCTAAAATAATTTGAATTATCTAAATATAGAATATTAGAAATTAGAATTTTTAGAGTGAAAATAGTCTGCCCAGTGAACAACAAAAACATTATATTCGACGTTCAATAAACTATATAAAGTATATTTTTATTCGAAACAGTAATATAAAAACTGAAAACGTATAAAATACCTCTGTCTCGATTCGCGATTTAACTAATCTATTACATAACTAAATTTTTCTAAAATAATATTTAATGTTTTTTAATTAAACTTCAAAAAGTAAGCATAGCGCAATTTTTAAGTTACCATAAAATGTTAAATTTGGTAACAAAAAACACAAGTTAAAAATTAATTAGACTTAGAATTTTCTTTAAACGTATATTTAAAATTTTTAATATTGCATTAAGAGGACGTTATACACTCATGTGTTGGATAATTATATGATAAACATAACCTGTCATAACCGTTTACGAAGTAATAATATATATTCATAAATCATAAACCCATAAGGCCATAACATTTATTTATGTTTGTATGTGTTGACACCGGCGATCGGCAGTGAATGTTTTAAATATAAATGAAAAAAACAAAAAACAATTTGAAATAAATAATTCTGATTATATTTATAAAATATAAATTTTAAGAATTAATCAATTACCTGCTTTGGCTGGAAAATAATATATAGATTAAACGCAAACGTCGCAAACTGACAACTTCACTGCGCAACCGCTCGAGGAAAAATGACTTGATGTAAATAATTGGTAATTTCGTAATGTCAAACACAGTTATAAATTCTTATACTAATTAATAAACTATTATTAGCAGTATTGCTGGTACGTCCGTAGGTATACGTTCGGCGCGTGAGCCAAAATAAGATAAGATAAGGGCACGCAATTTTGAAGTCAATATTTTATATAAATAACTATTACAATATTTAGGTTTAGGTATATCTAATATCTATCTAGATAATCATAATTTTTTGTACTACTACTTTCAAAATTATTTGTAAAGTTGTATTACAAAATTATTAATCTTCACTCTGCAATATATTTTTTTTTCTAATGTTCAACTAAAAAGTAATTTTAGTTGTTTATAGCACCTACATGCAATTCGTCGAGACGTTATCGTAATTCAGGGAAAAATAATCTATATTTTTATTGATTGTTGTTTTGGAATTTTATC
This sequence comes from Sipha flava, assembly GCF_003268045.1. NCBI lineage: Eukaryota > Metazoa > Arthropoda > Insecta > Hemiptera > Aphididae > Sipha > Sipha flava. The sequence goes on from NW_020273426.1 coordinate 24,636, forward strand.
GATCTACACATTGTTTACATATTGTACTTTAAAATATGTTCAAATCTAAAATAAACGTGAAAAATAAGATATTTAATTTTTTCTTATATGCCGCCTCTATATAAACATAAATTTTGCCGCCGTAGGCTTGCGCCTACGTCGCCTACGCCTATAACCGGCTCTGTTAAGCATTATATATCATTTTTCCGTATTTCTGTCCATGAATAACATTTTTTCCAAATATTATATTATGGGTTGTATAAAAAAGGCGTCAGATGGCATTTTGGCCTGGAGCATCATTTAGCCTTGCGCCGGACCTGCAGATAGACAAAATCATTTCTACACGGAAAGATTTATGTAAGGAAAATTTATCATTTATATTTTTTAAGTAATTTATTTTATTCAACGACGGGTTGAGGATTTAGATTAGCTGTTGGGCACTATTATACACGATATTAAATGTATATTGGTATTGCTTCAATACAAAATAAACTTATAAAGTCATGTAACTGGAAACGTGTGAATACAATTCAAATATTTACACAAATGTTTGAATTATAACGAATTTTATCAGTATTAAATACATTAGAAATAAAACGTAAACAAAATAAAAATATAATGCAAAGATTGCATTACATAAAATAAATATTAGTCTTGAAATTTCATTATTTTCATAAACGATAATATAAAATTTTATATACTTTTTTTTAAGTGTGCAAATAGAACGTGCAAATAATAAAAAAAAATTCTAAAACTATTATTGTATAATATAAATATACTTGTATTGTAACATAAGCACATGCAATTCAAAAATAATTGCAATAAATAAAATACAAACTAATAATGTTACTAATAATTATAATAATTATTAATAATAATATTATTAATATAATGATTATTATTATTTTTAATATTGAAAGAATATTCAATTAAATAAAACTATTGTAGAAATAAACTAAAAATTAATGAACAAACAATAACCATTACAAATGTTTCAAATATCTAATATTTATCTAGCTAAATTATAAATTAAATACTATATATCCATACAAAAAACTGAATCATACATTTTTAAACCATTAAGTAGTTTTTAAATCTTAATAGTATAACCTATAACACTAAATTTTGTTAGCAAAATAATACAAATTTAAATCAACACTAAATTACAGAAATGGTTAGTCAATTTCGATAAATAAATAAAATTAAAGTTCTAGGAGTAAGAGCTTTAATTTTGAAGCCACAAAATTACCATGCTGCCAAACAGTTTATTAATATTAGTGTTACTTAGGGTATTGATAAATTATTCTAAATAAAAATTAAATACATATTATAAAACTAAAAACATAAAACATTACAATTATATATACATACACTACCACATACACACATATTGATCAACAACAAATATTACATACTATTTACTTAAGTTGTCATACTTACGAGGCTATTATTATTATCATTATTATTTTTATTATTTAGTTAACCATATTAATATTCTTCTTGTTCATTAGTTTTAGATTGACATTCATCATTTATTGTATCATCTAGTACTCTAGTAATCGACCTTCTAACGGATTCTCTCAATTTATTTTGGTATGCTACCATTGCATTAGAACTATAAATAATATTAAAAAATATACATTAAACTATTATTAGTTTTGTTTTTTTTTTTTTTGAGTTTTTAAAAATTATTGAATACTATTTATTAATTAAATTAGCTTAATAGATACAAACGAATAAATATAAATATATCATATTAAATTAAAAATATAATATAATTGCATTTTGGTTATGTCACATAAGACTGAAAACAAATATCACATGATATGTACTCATGTATATCTGCAAGTACTTATAAGCAATGTCTATCAACCTTTAAAAACGCAAATAACTTTTAAAACATCTTTAATTTAAAAAAAAAATTATCGAGAGAATGAATATTTAAAAATATATTATGCAATTATTACTTACCACTCTGTATTAACATTAAGCTTAATTTTGTTTGTTTTTACATACAATGTTACATAATTTTTGTGAAATGCGCCCTAAAATAAAATTCAAATTGAAAACAGATAAATAAAAATCAAATTAATTTTTCAATTACTTCAATTTTAGGTTTATGAAAGTGAGCTTCGAGCGTTTTATTATCAATCATCATGGCAAACTTTTCATTTATTTCTCTATCAAAACGAATTCTATTATCATTTTCGTACAAACTGCAAAATATTGCTTGAACAGGTAATAAACCAAAACTTCTTTCCAACAGACGAATTTTAGCTCTAGAAATTATTTCAATTGATCCATAATCAATATAAAACACCTGGAAAAAAAATTAAATGTAAAATAGATTTTTTTAGTATTTATTTTTACAATAAATGTGAAATATAATTTTAAAATAAATTATGTTGCAGTATTGTTATACCATTTCCATCTAAATATTCATAATAAATGAAAACATATAAATATTATAATATAAGGAATACAAAAAATATTATAATCAACTAAAAAATGACTGTACTGATAGTCATGGATATAACTGTAAGAAATGCAAGTAACATATCCGTATACCTTAATAAGTATACAACAATATAATGTCTGTAAATATGTTATACTTTATATATATAGGATAATCAGAATTGCATGTGATTTGTGATATATTTCTCATATAAATATGCAAAATACAAAAATATCTATAATTGTACTATAATATACATGTAATTGTATAAAAAAGTTTCCCCTTCCGTGGATAATCAAGAATACACAGTAGATATAAATATGTTTATTTCAAAAGTTTGGTAATTGGATTAATATAAAATCATCATGTAATAATCACAATACCTATATAATCTCATAAAGTAGAGGAAAATTAAATGTTATATGAAACATAAGTTTTTTATGCTATATTTTTACAGCAATCATTTTTTTCTTATTTCAAAATTGTATTATTCTACATAACATTATATCATATGTTACATTTTGTGTAATTAAAACTGTACTTTTAGAATAAGTGTATATTTCATTATACAGTAATTATAATCTATATTATTATTTAAAATAGTTAACCATAATAAGAGGAAACATAGTTATTATAATTGAAATCTAAAATAAATAGATAATGATACTATTGTTTTTTGTTTCATAAAACTTAACAAATGAATTATAATTATGAAAATTATATTATCACATGAAATTTTAAACTACCTATCTGTATAGATAATATTAATTTTATTTATAAATGTATGTGTAAATACGTGAATGCATAATAAAATTAATTCTGTAGACTGTATTTACTTTTACATGATCTTCATCAACATAATTCATGACTTTAATTCTATGCCACTGTTGGGTATCTTCAAAATATGCAACACAAGCCAATCCAGGGATTATTAATTCTGGCATTACTGTGTATTTGTATTCGTTATTATTATAAAATATTCTAAATTTAAATACATTATTAAACTTTGAAATCGTATAAAATAAATTTTACTATATACAATATATAAAAGATAAAACTTACTGCAAACGGTCCATGAAACTATTTAAGTTATCAACACTTCGAGCTAAGTGGAGGTAAAAGTAATTTGGTCCATAAATTTCAGCAGCATAAACTTTATGAATCTTTTTTAAACCTAGATCTAGTTTAGGATACACGAATCTTCCACCATACACGTCATTGCCAGAATAATTTAGTAGAAAATCCTGGACCTAGATTAAACAAGAATTCTTATAGTAATATAATTTAATACATGGAGAATTGTGACTAAGTGGCATAAGACCACAGAGTATAATAGAAATGACAGCTATTTAAAACGATTTTTGTTTATATGATAAAATATGATGCTGCGGTCACGGTGTAACATTAATAGGATGCGATGAGCTTAATAACGATATAATAACACTACGGCCTTATAAGAAATGTAAACACTTCTGATTGATGGCACAAGTTTGTCTCAGAGATTCGTGCTCATAGTGTATATATTATGATCTAAGATTAAGTAGATGTGTTTAAATTATGGCTTTAGATAATATTATCTATAGCCATGGTTTAAACCCAGTTACCAACTGTTTCGTTTAGATAAGAAGAGTACGTATTACTTCGGTACGCGGTCTTACCGTAGCGTAGTGACAAAAAAATTTTAACAATGTCCGTGACATATCGAGAAGATATAATTATAATCTACATCACGGAGGAGTCATTAATTATTACCAATAAAAAAAAATAAAAAATATAATCCAAGAAAACCCCAATAAACTGAAACTATAAATAATTATTCATAGTCTAAAGCCATAGAATACATGAAATCAGAATGGTCACTTGCATAAGTAAACAAGATTCAGCCGCCAGATCTATGGAGTCGTAATTTCTTATTACCTAATAAGTAATAAGAGTGATAACATTAATTCAATAGTAATTGTATTAAAAACATTGAACGCAATTCATTGTTTTCATACATATTGTTTATTAAATTACATAATATATAATATATACACAGTTGGGACTCCATAAAAATGGTCAAATGATTTTTGAACTTACTCGTGTTATCTGCGTAAAATCTTACTAATGACCATTCTGATTTTGTTTCGGACTTCTCATATTCTTTGACAAGAAGGTAATGTTGGTGTAATGTCCATAAGCATGCGCACGGGTAGTCAGTGTAGACACTTAACTACTCTGTGAACCTTCCCTTTATCATTAAAATATTCAATATTACCACAATAATAAATAACATAATTATGTTCAACCACTTCGAAATATCCGTAAATGGTAAACACATGAATAGGGTGTTTCAAAAAGAACGCAGGATTTAAATCTGCAATAAATTAAATTTATCTTTTTTCAAAAATAAAAATATATCATTCTTTTCAGGAAAAGTTATGGTATTAATAGTGAAAAACAATATCGGGTATATGACCCTCCTTACTAGCCCTACAGGCGATTATTCTTTTCCTACAATTTACCATCATTGGATAACACATTGCCCCATCAAGTTCGTTGAAGACACGACAAATTTCTTGTTCCAAGACATTTCAAACTTTGTTCGAATAAACTCGCAACTTAATCCATCCCTATAAGAAAAAATCACACGGCGTCAAATCGGAAGATCGAGGTGAGTAGCTTTGACCAAGCAACGAGATTAGAGATTAGTCTGTCTGGAAACATTTCACGCAGCAGAGGATTTTTTATTTTGAAGTGTAACAAGTTACAACCAAATATTTTTGATGTTCATTTGATCCAAATAAGGACAAAGAAAGTTACTGAGCTCAGTAGGTATTCTTGTATGGTTAAAACAAGACAGCAAAACGTATTACACTTCAAGAGAAATAATCCCTCCACTGCGTGAGAAGTTCCCAGACAAACTAATCTCGTTGGGTGGCCAAAGCTATTGGTGGCCCACATCGATTTTACTACATGATGCCATGTGATTTTTTCTTATAGGGATGCACTAAGTTACGAGTTTACCAGAAAAAAGTTCAAAATGTCTCGGAACTTAAACAAGAAATTCGTCGTGTCCTAAACGAACTTGATGGGGCAATGTGTTAACCAGTGATGGTAAATTTTATGGAAAGAATAATTGCCTGTAGGAATAATAGAGTCATATGCCCGATATTGTTTTTCACTGTTAACACTTTAACTTTTCCTGAAGAGAATGATATATTTGCTATATTTTTTTAAAAGAAATAAATTTAATTTGTAGCAGATTTAAGTCCTGCGTTGGTCTTTTTTTTTTTAAAAAAAAAAATAGCTAAACTGTAAACGGATTTTTTCAATATGTTGTCTATAACAATCAATCTTCAAACGATTCCCGCTTATAACAAATACTATTTCAAAAATGAATGATTATTTCACATTAGACCTCTCACAAATTATTGATTGCTTTTATTATTATGAGTAATATGATTATAAAGAATCAATCTTTTACTGGAATCAAAAAATAAAAATAAAACCAAATTTTATGTTTCAAATGTAAAATTAGCCTTTCGTAAAATCAATATAGTGAAATAGAATTATCTAATCACTTTACGATACTTATGCATCAAACAATTTTTATTATTAAATCAAGTTTAAGTTAGCAATAAAGCTGGTGCAAAGACAAATTACATCAAATGGCCAAATGTTTAAAACCGTAAAAACCAATAGGATGCCATTATTATAGAACTGACGTGATCAGGAAAATTCCACTGTCAAAACACTGGCCATCGATCATATCTTTTTTATAATAATACAAATGTTAATATAATTTGTAATTGCGTTAAATTTTAGTAAAAAGCAATTCATTTTTTTTATTGATTATGATATTAAATTAATATTTAAAATAATACAATTAAGAAATAAGTTATAACTAGTTATAATTTATGGAATATTGATACCAGGTCTTTTAAAAACCTGTAGACACGGTAAGACTAGGGTGTAATTATTTTATTTTCATGTCTAGATCAAGCAAGATAATGTGGCTGCGTAAAAAAAAAAATACAGTCGCTAGTTCGAACGTAGCAACTGGCGGTTTCACTTTCTGGAGGGGATAACCACGCAGAAAATAAACTGCCCACGTCTCCTTACTCAAAATATATATCCAACAAATAAAAATCCACTATCACACCAACACATAAAATAATAAATATACAAGTAAATAAAAAAAATTAAAAAATGAGTAATAGTGATATTTTAATAAATATTTTTTAATTTAATTTATTAATTATTTATTATTTATTATTATTTATTATTTAAATGGGTATTTAAGAAAAAACAAAAATAATTAACCATAATATTAAATATGTTAAACAAATTTTCAATTATTAAAAAAATATATTCTTTCTCAATAAGAAATTCAATAATAGCAAATCAAAAATTGAAATCCCATTGAAAAACATGTTGAGTATTACAAATTTATTACATGTTATTTATATTAAACCAAATAAATTTGTTCATACTTATATTTTTTAAATTTAAACCTTATTTCCATTTAAATCAAGTTATAATAAGGATGACCAATAAAAATATAACTATTCAAGACCTCCAAGTATAAAGAACTGAACTCAAGAACTGAAAATCAAGTGTTAATATATTTTATTTTATTATGTATTTATATTAGGATAGAATTTTATTTTTATTCACAAAATATCACATATATTTATGATTGTACGCGAAATTTCCATACAATGATACCTACTGGTAATACAGGAGGAGTTATTCCAGGCTCCTCTTCATCATTATTTTCAATAGGTATGTATGCATAAGGATTTATTGTATACACAATATTGTTTTCAATTTTGACCATTTTGTTCAACGATTCAAACATATGTCTTTCGGAAGAGTAACCATATTTTAATGGTTCATATAATCGGCCAAACTTTGACTAAAATTAAATAATAAATAATTAAAATATTGAACTAGTTAAAAAGCATATATTTGTATTATATATAATTATACAACTAGCTAAACAATCCATATTCATCCAAGAATCCAACATTAAATGTTTTAAAATAAATTTTATTTTTATAAGTACCCATCAATTAATATATAGAATTTGATAGGCAGATAAGTATTCCGAAGATAAAATAAATGTAGGATAAACATCTATATAATAATTGATTAGTGTATATTACATAACATATATTGCTTGGTAGAATTAATCTTTGATAATATATAATATAGTACATTCTAAAAAATAAACTACGTTTTTAAGTCTGTTATATTATTTTTTTTAAAGGTTATTATATTGATAATAAGTATTACTTGCTGTAAAAAAATATATTAAAAATCAATATATGTATGGAATTTTTTTATCTTTCTCTAACCAACAAATTAATAAAATGCTATGTTTAAAACTTTGGAAGACAAAATACTAAAATACAGCTTTATGAAAATAAATAAGAACATTTTTAAAAATGTCATAAAAATGGTACATCAAACAACTATATCCCTAAAAAAAAACCTAACCATTAAAAAAGGTGTTAACCAAGAATACTTAGGCAAGTGTTCATAATAATTATTTGAAACAAACTCAGAAAATGCTAAATGATTTTTTGTCAGAATAAAGACTTATTCTTTTATAAATAAAGCAACTATCAAAGTTAACAATTAGTAATATTCAGTATTATCAGTAATGACTAGTCATTCATTATTGACTTAAGCTAATTCAGATAGGCAAGAGTAGGCATTACCTAAATACTATATACAATGATTAAAATTTATTATTTATATAAGAAATATTAAATTTATTAAAAAAAAAATTTAAAAATTTAAAAATAGATATAAATAAATATATGTTTTATATTTAATGATATTTGATTATTGATATACATCTGTCACAATTTATAAAGTTAAATTATAATTTGACTCTAAAATACACAATTTATGAAAATTAATTTTGTATTTTATTTATCAAAGATAAAAAATAAGATATTAGTAATAAGTTCCATGATTGATAATTAGATACTAGATTAGGAAACATTAATAAATGACAATGACTAAACATATCAGTCAAATACAGTAATATACACTAATTGCCCACATTGATGGTAATTATTCAAGAATAAAAATAAGTATACATTACACAGTATAAAAACTTCAGTTCATGAAATTTAATACCATTTTGATGATTATCAAATAATATAGAAAGGTTTTTCAATATAGACTTTGGTATATTTTTATAATATTGAAATGGATCTGAAAAAAATAAAATTTTAATGATTAAAATAAAATAAATATAATATATAAATATATAAATCATAATGGTAAATGAAATTAAACATATTATTAAGTATAGTAGTGTAATACAAACCATGACATTCTATTTTCAATTCCTTTCGCCTACTAGCATTATAAAGATAATATTCGCCACATTCAGTCACATAAACATAAAATACAGATGGTAAATTGTAAGCCATATCTCTCATACTTTTGAATCCATACTCAGAATAGGTAAAATAAGTTTTATACTCTTTCTATAATATAAGGTACAACAATTAATTTTTATTATTATTACAAGATATAAACATATTATTTTAAATAATTCTATAAGATTCAATAAAGATCCAGATTTAAATAATTTCAATAACTATTTATAAGTATATATAATTTTCTCTCTAAAAAGTTTATAAAGAATATTAAACTTTTTATTTAAATTTATTTTTTATTTTATTTTAAGATAATTTTATACCATATTATGTATAAAAAAAAAAAAAAAAATTAAAAAGAAGTAACAATAAAAAAAATTCAATATTTTTTATTTTCAATTATTTTAATTTTTATTAAATATCGTGTTTGAGAAGCAACCTTAAAAAAAATTAATTCTATGTTTAAAATCAATGTTTCAAATAAAATTAAAAAAAAATTGAAGCATAAGTCATAAAAATACCAAAATGTATTTAATAGTCTATTATATTAATACAAAATGTAATATGTTAAAAAAAAATAAATAAATATTTATCACCATTTAGTTTATTAGTGACAAGATTATAATAATTATTTAAAATATATATTCTATATCTAATATGTATAACATTAGTCTAATGTTATACACATTAACTAATTAACATTAACTAATTGACTAATGTCTATAACTAATGTTATTAATAAATATATTTCATATATAAATACAGATTTATAAATAGTAGATATGTCTACTATTATACTGGTCTTTAAGTTAACAAATATTGTTTTATAATATGTTATACTTACACCATAAACCTCCATAAATGCATCACATAATATACCATTCTTGTATTTATTTAATAGAGAACGCATTCTATTTTTCATTGAATCTAAAATCAATTCAGAGTCTCGTATTTCAATACAAGAATCTGATGAATCCAAAAAACTAAAATTTAAAAATAAAATGAAGTACAAAGTTTAAAGAATGTTAAATACCAGTTAATATTTAGTATTTAGTATTGATCAATGTGTCAACATATAGGACACTGTACCTAGTAGAAAATATAATATTATAATGAAAATTCTTTTATTCTTATTCCATCTAGGAATTTGAATTTTTCAAAAAAATTATATAAGAAACAAAAGTAGTTTTCATTGCACATTTATTAACTATAAAGTTTTTTAAATAAATAAAATTAAAAAGTTAATTACTACTTACTATCTATTAACAACATTTTCATTTATTTTCTGATGACTAATATTTTCTGTGACTAGTTCCAAAGCATTTTCATTCATTTTTTGATGATTGATATTGTCTGTGGTTTGTTCCAAAGCATTTTCATTTTGAATTAAATTAGTCATTTTTGAATTTTTATTATTATTATACATAAAGTATGCTAAAATATAAATAACATAATAAATTGTGCAGCTAAAATTATGTTCATAAGTCTAATTAGTATAAATTATATACAATTATATAATATGATATATTTTTATATTAACTATATATTTCAAAATGTACAATTGTGGTTATCATGATCAGGAATACTACTTATATTTATTCCTTATTTAAAATTAAAATTAATTTTATGTTTAAAAGAATTGCTTAGGACATTATAGAAAAAATAGACAGTATATGAATCATGAACACCAGGAAAATGTATAAATAAAAAATGAAAGAATATCAAATTAGCAATCAAAAACTATGCTGATACTTCATCAACAATTGAGAACAATAATCTAAAAAAAAACGTAGATTGGCATAAAAGCAATAAAACTTAAAAATGAAAATAAACAGTATAAGAACAAAAACACAAGAAGAGAACAATAAAAATATTACCAACTAAGGTATTAGCTTAACAAAGAAGCCAGGAAATCCAAAGAATGAGTGGAATAGTAATGTGGAAAAATTGATGACCTTTTAAAAGTTAACAAATTAGTACTACAAGGGCCACAAATTGCCGAAAAAAGAAAAGAAAATTGTAATAAATCAGGAATAAAAATGGCTAATCAGTTGATGACAAAAAAATAATACATTGGTATCTGAAAAACTTTATGACGGAGAACAACTGGATAAATTGATGAAACATAAAAAAGAAACGAACTAACATATTTTAAGATTAGAATTTTCTAAAGCACTTAATGAATTACATCACAGACAAATTATTCTTATATATATGTTTACGTATTTATAAATTTGCGTTCAGTGATTCAAATGTAGTGAAGTTAGCTTTAATATTAGAGTAAACTGATCTATAATGAAACTTTAAGGGAAGAACATTATTTGTGTTTTGTTGGTCAGTTTTTTCCGATATTTAAATTTTTTAGCGAGTTATGAGTATGTAAAATATAACATTTAAAAAACATCATAGCTTGCTAAAAATTAATATATTGGAAAAAACCGACCAACAAAACACATATAATGTTCTTCCCTTAAAGTTTGATTATAGGTCAGAGTTTACTCTAATATTAAAGCTAACATCACTATATTTGAATCACTGAACGCAAATTTGCTGTTGTACGTATGTCAGTCGGATACAACACATGAGAGTGTGACATCCTTTTAATAAGTCTATAAATTTAAAGTAAGTTTTATAAAATGAATACACGTATAACTTATTACAAAATACAATTTTTTTCTTTCATAATTATGAACTTACACGCATTGATAAAATTTTGCCTGATAGTATTTTTCTGTTTGGGTTCCATATGTTCCATTGGTTCCATAGGTTCCATAGGTTTCATAGATTTCATAGGTTCCGTAGGTTTCATGGGTTTCGCTATCTTAATAATACTATTTGTTGAGTATGGATTATCTAACTGTAAAACATAACATACTTTAATATTACAACTGTGTATTGAAAGAATGAAATTATAATAAATTTACTAAGAATAAAGCTGGATAGAGACGAAAAAAGTCCATTGATGATCTACAAGAAAATTTTTGAATTGGAAAACTAGAGCCATATTTTTGTTCATAATTCTTCAACGCTTGATTAATTGTAATTGGTGTTTGGGAAAACTCGATAACAGAAGTTATAGCTTTCTTATAATATTCTTTATCCATAATCAATGAATCTGGAATTATAAATGAAAATATAGTTAAATTGATCTTAATATAAAATATAAATACAAAAGAAATTGTTTAATATGTTATGACATATTTTTATTATTAAATATAACTGACCAAATTTGAGATATAAGTATAAAATAACATTATTAATTAATAGACTAGTTAACGCTATAAAGTTTTTTCTCTCTAAGCTAGTCACAATTAGATTTTGGTTTTTAATATTTTCACCATTTTTTACGCTTTCAACATATCATTATAGCATATATAATTTTAAATATGTTTATTAATATTATATTAAACAATTTCTAGTGAATTTAAATTTAAAATAATATCATTAAAGGTAAAATTAAGTTTTATTACTAACGTTTTTTATCTTTATTGACTTTTACTTCAGCTTTGAACCCAATCTATAACAATAACAAACAATTATAAACATATATAAAACTAAAAAAAATTTTAATAACATACAATAAGTAAACTATAATTTAGTTTAACTATTATCAACAAAAAAATAAAAAATAAATTACTGTAATTTGAGATTCATATTCATAAAGAATATTTTAAAATTTGAAAAATTACAAAATTGATTATTATTAAATATTGATAGTTTTTAGAAAATTACTATCAATTTTAGTATATATCCAAGCAGATTTAATAACTTTATAATTTGATACCTTTAAGTAATAATTTTATTTTTTTGCTCTACATTAAAAACTCAATGAACCAAAAAAATTAGAGGCGGAGTAATAAACAAAAAAAACCTAATTTTAAAATTATTTATGTTGTAATTTAAATTTTTTTTATTATAATATAGTAATATATAGTAATAATTTATATAAAAGTAATATACATGTATAATAATAATAATAATAATAATACTTGCATTTGAAACAGTAAGGTTATTTGCTATTTTAGGTATTTTAATTTTTTCTTGAGCTATAAAGGTGTTATTAGTTTTTGATTGCTGATTATCTACAGTTTCTTCAGTCATTTTATTTGAACTTTCCTTTTTTCCTTGAGCTATAAAAGTATTATCAGTTTTTGATTGTTGATTATCTACAGTTTCTTCAGTCGTTTTATTTGAACTTTCCTTTTTTCCTTGAGCTATTAAGGTGTTATCAGTTTTTGATTGTTGATTATCTACAGTCTTTTTAGTCAACTCATTTGAACTTTCCTTTTTTCTTTGAGCTATAAAGGTGTTATCAGTTTTTGATTGTTGATAATCTACAGCTACAAAACATATAAAATATATAATGTCGATAAAATAGCTTTACGTAAAAATTATAAACCAAGAAACATAAACATCAATTCCTATATAGTACGTCAACAATAATATAAATTATGATATGGATCATATGGATTAAGAGAAACATTGATGCTGAAGGATTGCATGAAAAGTTTAAACTGATTTATTATTTTTCTATATCTTCATGATACCAATCCATTAGTGAGGTTAGACATTGTTTTATAATTGAGTTTATTTTTACTTATTTTTTGTATTATTCAATTTTTTTTTTTTATATATATATTTTACGGAAATAATAAGTCTTTTATAGTTTAATTATAAATGAATAAGGAAAAAAATTTATTAATATTTTTTCTTTAAATTCTTATAAATTTATTAAATGTTATATAAAATATAAAAAATAAAAATTATAAAATATAAAAATGGTAAATATTAATTAATATTTATTTATTTTTACATTATACACCATTTGACTGCAATTTCTAACATATAATTTTAGTATTTTCTCAAATTGTAACATAATTGTAACTTACAATAGCTAGATAGTATATATTGTATAAAACGGACCCTCGGTATTTTGGTCGTAGATGCTTAACCGACCATGACTCTAATTCACATATTAAACAAGCGAAATTATCAAGAAGAAACACAATGTATAGTCAATATGTTTACAGATTTTCGTATCTGTATAAGAAAATTGTTTTTTTTTTCTGTTGCTAAATTACGGTAAATTGCTTATATAATGGAAATTATATTATGTTATGATAAATACCATATATATATATATTTAAATCATAAGTGATAAATATAAAGTAATACAAAATTATATTAATAGTATATTATATAATATATATAATCATATGCAAGTTAAACTTCCGCGAAAAACTTATTTCATAAACATTTTTACAAAGCATTTATAAACACTAATATAATTTTAAATTAATTAGGAAATCAACAATGTATAGTAAATGAATCCCTATAATATAAAATAAAACAAATGATTCAAGGGATTTGTAGACAATTGTTATGATACAGTTGCAGAAATTAGGAAACATAAGAGTATACTCAAAAAAAATTCAAATTTTCATTGATTGTCAATAGTCTATAGTCAAGCAATATAAGTCTTTGGCACAACTTTTTGTATATTTTAACATTAAAAACCTATATTCAAAAATTACAGAAAATATTACAAATTATTGTTAAATTATAATTATTCTAAAATATTTTAGAACACAAGATTATATCATTTAAAAAACGAATAAATAAAAACTCCCTATTTCCAATGAAGTGTATAATATTTAAATACATAGTTATTTAATTGCATATTTTTAGTACATTTAGTATATTATTATTTATACATTTAATTATTTTAATAATTGCCAGTCTACAGCTTTTGTCATTAATTTTTAATGTATCTAAAAACATTTTCTATTTTAAATTAAAATTTATAATATCCAATACAATTTGATATAAAAGATAATTGGTAACATTCAAAAGCAATATTAATTCATTAAATTTAAAAATTAATTTTGCCGGTTAAACTTAAAGACATATTTGATAGATATATTTGAAAGATATACTTCATATAATTACCTAAAGTTTATTTTATTATTTTTTTTTTTTTTTACTAAATACTATTTAAAAAAATGTTATGAAAAATAGTTAAAAGTACAGTCTATGATCAATTTCTAGCTGGCACTATATAAATTAATTTATTTTAAATTATTTTTAAATTTATTAATCTTTTAGTTCATTTTTATAAATAAGACTATTTACAGGAAAAAAAAATTATATACTTCTTATATTGCCCTTTGTTAAATTAAAAATTGTATTTAATAATTATTATTAAATAAATATTTACCTAAATTGTCAAAATATTCAGTTTCTGAAAAAATATCAACTTCAATGCCATAATCATCCATTGCAAGTTCTTCATCTTCATTAGTGATATTTTGCATGACACTTTTAAATTTTGGTTCTATACGGTTATTTTTTTTTAATGAATCAGTAGGAAATATTTCATATGAAGAATCTTAAAATTAAATATATTTCAAGAATAAATATTTATAAATACACACATACATATAGCGACTAAAAATATTTATTTTCTTAAAAGAAAATTTCAATTTGTATTATAAAAAATTACTTTAAAATTACTTTTAAAGTTAATTTTTCATAACTATTATTTCAAAATAATTTATTGTCATTATAGAACTATATAATGTAAGATAATCAATACATAAAATTATATTAATGGTACATGATATTTATTTACTTCAATAAAATAAAGATTCATAACATTATCCAAAAGATGAATAATGTTATAGCATAAATTAATCGATGATTGTAGAAACGTGACGAGTTATATATTTTATGAAAATGAGATATTAGTTAAAACCTAAACTGGTCATATGTTTCTATGCGTTAATGTAAAAACACATGATTAGTATATTTTTTTTAACAAATATCTCAATTTCATAAAATATGTAACTTCTGACTTTCCAGCAATTATTGATTTAAATATTATAATTACCTAATTTTTTAATAATATTTATAGTAGTCAATATATATAATTTACATTATTTAGTTATTTTTGTCATTATTAAATTGTTAACACTATCTGTAAATACATATATGGGGCAGAAAAAATTATTATAGTCAAAATAATATACTTTTAAGGTGTACGCCACTCTTATCAATGTAGATAAAATACTTCAACATATTTATGGCTTCTTCAATATTATGTGAATTTAATAGTTTATAGTCTGGATGATTAATGAGATTATTTTTTAGTACTCTAATGCTTACATTCTAAAATAAATGATCAATAATATACAGCTGTTATCACATTTAACAGGATAATTAATTTAATATTTACCTGCACATTTTTACATAGATTTTCAATGCTTTTCTGAAGTTGATTTGTAACATATCCTTTTTTTTTTGAATGAACTGGTTCCATTTTTTTTACAAAATCATATCCACGAAAAGCATTACACTCGTTGGTATGATTTTCATAATTATTTGAATTAACATATGAATTATTTAAGGCTACATTTTCTCTCAGTCCAGGACAATATTTTCTAGGATAACGTTTTTTTTTTTTATTTACCTTTTGATTCATAACTAGTTGTCTAAGATGTAATGTTTTTTCATCAATAACAAGTTTTACAAAAGAATTCAAGGATGGATGTGGTGGCACCTAAAATTATATGTATGATTAATGATAAATATGTTGATAACAGTATCAAGGTGATTTTAATTAATAGTATATTTTTAATATACTAAAAATATGCTCTATAATAATATTCTTATTGTATATTATTATTATTTTATTCAAGAACAAATTTATAAAATTAAATATATTTAATATAATAAAAGTAAAATTAATGAAATTATAAAAATATAAAAACTTACTTTCAAAATATCGTTCATATTTTTAATTACATCTAAAACATTATTGAACCCTAATTTTTTATATGGTAAATGTTGACCTTCTAAAGCAACATAATCATCCAATAATTGTGATATTGTACAATTACCAGGATAACTAACTAAAATGCTACGTACAATAGTTTTCACATCATCCATTGTTATATATTCCTAAAAGAAAAAAGAAAATGTATATTCTGCATAAGCTATTTTTTATTAACTTTTTTGTGATAAATTATAATATAATTTTCTATAAACAAAACATTTCTGCATAGCATAAAACATGAATAAAATAAATGCTTAATAAATAATATTTTACACAGATAAAGTACAAATTATTTATGAATTTATTTCTATTTTGTTATAATAACTTTAAATGATTGTTTTAATAAATTACGAAAAAATATGAACATAACTAAACAATGTGACTATTTTCACATTGAAAAGACTCCACACCCGCATGTGTTATCTTCGTTTAACATATGTACAACATAGTAAATTTATGTTCAGTGATTCAAATGTAGTGAAGTTAGCCTTAATATTAGAGTAAACTGACCTAGGTATAATCAAACTTCAAGAGAAGACCATTGTATCTATGTATTGTTGGTTGGTTTTTTCTGATATTTTAATTTTTAAGCGTGTTATGATAATGTAAAATCGTACAGTTAAAAAAACTTCATACCTCGCTTTTAACATTGATAGTTATAGCGGATTAAAGAAAGTAATGACCTATATATATTTTATTTTAGTCTTTGTAAAATAATTTTAAATACATTAATATTGACAAGTTTTGCTAAAAAATGATTACTACTTTTAGTAGCACTTATATTTGTAGACATTTTTTTCCTTTACCTTTTAGCTATAATTGATTACAAAATGCATAGGGATACATCTACCAAGCAAAATACTATGTCCAGTTTCTCAATAGTAATCTATAATTTTAAATCTCATTAAAGAATAAACCATTAGCAATAAAGTCTAAAATAAAATGAAAGTAAACAAAAATTAGCTGTTGATTTTAATGAGAAAGAGAATAGTTTGAACAGCTATATATAAAAAATATAAATTATCTTACGAACATTTGCTGTACACCAAAGACGTTAGTTGATTAACTTCATAAGACAATAATAGGCAAGAACATGAAATAGTGTTGAGTTACTATTATTATTCTAATTAAAGTATGGAGATTTAAAATAGCATACATAAATACACACCTTGTATATAATATTGACATTTTATTTTGTGTCAGACATTTATGAAATATTTAAATAATTTATGATATTTATGAAATATAAATGTTTTAATTATTGCAAACATAAAACAAACACACGTAGCGCAGGAAAAGATCGAAAAATACTAACGTGCCAGCGAACTGGAAAAAATACAATTAACTGAATGGCAATCGCGAAACGAATTGTCGGTTTAATCACTCGCTAAGCGGTGCCCATAAGTGATAATACAAATAGTTTACTCCATGATGACGTTTACGAATGTAATTAAGACTTCTTATCGCTTTTACACCGAATTCGTTCGGACCGAAACGACAAAATGTACCTATAATACTGCGATCATAAGAAATCAGAGTAATTATTATTTATTATTCAATGCGTGCGTTCCGCTTGGACTCTTAAAAGCACAGTCACAGTCATGCTCTTGCTTAGGGATGGCAACGGTATATCAAAAGTATACATACATGAAATCGATTAAAAATATTATTTGAACTTTCGCAGTAAACCGTGAACTACGTAATTCTTAGAATTGTATTATCGTTTCGTGATGTCGGGTGACCCGTATTATTGGTTATCGCCTTATTATCTTTCTTCGAATACAAGTTATTGTCAACTAATTACTATAGCAAAGGCCGACGATATAAAGTATATACTGTGTACAGTGTACAGTACACTCGAAGTACCTGCGACGATTTTATTTTTTGCTGAATAATTAAGAATTTAAGTAGATATCCTAAGATTTTTTTACTAAAAAATTACCATTTATGTAAGGTATTAAGATGTATTATAATCAGGTATGAATTCGTAATGAAACTATGTTAATATTTGTTGAGATAAAGTATTGCCAGGAGTCAGGAAACCTCCCAAAAAAAAATCTCAAAATACGCCACTGATCACCGCATACCTCATGAGCAAAGAAATTGAATGGGCAGTTCACGTTTAGAGGTCAAATAAAATTCTAAAGAAAGCTCTGGAGGGGGAAATTTAATGGAAAAAGATCTAGGGATCACCTTAGACAATGCTGGATAGGCAGGATTAATGAAGATCTAAATAAGTACACACAAGGTTTAACAATAGAAGACAGCTTTGATAGAGAAAGTTAGAAAAAAAATAGTGGAGGCAGCGAAAGTCTTTAAAGGACCGTACAAGCTATGGAAGAAGAATATCGACATTTTTTTAATAAAATCATCGATATTTGATGTATTATTAATATTTGTTAACAACATTTTTTTCAGTTACAAAACTGAAAATTAAATATTAGGTAACAATAATTCAACAAAGCATTTTTTTTTTTAACTGTCATTTTTATCTTAACTTAATCTTGAATTTCACCATTATTTTTAATTGTGAATTCCGATATTTCTCATTGAGTGATTGTAAGTATGTCAATGTTTTTTCAGTTTTATGTTTTGGCAAATAACGTACCTACGAGTATGTTATAAACCTATTATAATCTATAGACACTAAGTCGGAAAGGAATGGGTATAAGGTGGATTGTTAACACTTGGATTTTTTTTCGTTAATTGGGTCTGAGATAAGGTTAATTTTAATATAAATTAATAATTTAATTTCAGTAGTAATTTTGAGGCATGTCTGATTAAGACAGAGAAGAAAATATCAGTGACACATTGATATTA
Source organism: Sipha flava (assembly GCF_003268045.1). Classification (NCBI taxonomy): domain Eukaryota; kingdom Metazoa; phylum Arthropoda; class Insecta; order Hemiptera; family Aphididae; genus Sipha; species Sipha flava. The sequence goes on from NW_020273426.1 coordinate 44,107, forward strand.
TGTTATGTATTAAATATGAAATTATACCAATATATCAAAGCCAAATATCGATATTTGATAATATCAACATATCAAGCCCATGCCTATTTAATTAAATAATTTTTCTTGGTACAAATATTAATAAAATAATATAATAATATAAATACATAAAATACTGGATAGAACTGAAAAAAAAAAAATTACAAAATAATAGTTTTACATTTTTACCTGGGTATATATTTCCAATTTTTTGTAAGTATAAAATTAGATTCTTGTGTATTTTGAAGTTATTATAATTGTTGACTAATGATTCATTTCTAGATTTATCTTTATTGACCATAGGATTATAAATATTGTTTATAATAGAATTTATTATTATCAACATTTGATATTGTGTTTAACTCTTTATCCAGACTTATATGTATTTTCTCGGAAATATTTGTCTAGCATGGGTTCATCTGTTCCTTCAGAAAGACTATATCAAAGGCTAGTTTAACACTTTCTAATTCAAGGAATAGACTTTCAGATAAGAGATCCAGTAATTTACTTTTTAAACTCCATTGATAACGATCTTTAGTTTAATTTTATTTCATATTTTTTGCATTTAATTTTATATGATATTTTAAGAATTACATTTTTTTAAAAGAAAGGAATACATTTATTTTCATTATAATTTTCTATACATACGTTCATAGGCATATCTAGGGGCTTGGGGGGGGGGCATAGCCCCCTCCAGTGCGAATATTAGCCCCCCCCCCCCAGAATTATTTGTATTATTTTTGCTCATTTCGTCGAGTAGTCTTATTTTCATTTAGTTTAGTTTTTTTTTTTTTTTATTATTATTATTATTGTTGTTTTTGCAGCGCCCCCCCCCCCCAATATATTTGATCACCCTACGCCTATGCATACGTACACAGTAGTATATAAAAATTAAAATTATAATTTATTTATATTGTTCGGGTTTTAACATTTTTATAATTTTGTTAAATATTCATGTTTTGATTTATCAATTGATCTCAATTAGTAATAATCAAGAATCGACTATGAATTACAGCCTACGGGCTGACAGTTATAAGTTTATAACCTATATGCGAGTCTATAAACCTTTTTTAGTTTTAGAAAAATATGTCCAATATACAGGTATGTCCATAAAATAGCAATTGATAATTTGAATGATCGCGGGTTAGTTACTCGTATTATGACTCTAAACAAATACTGTTTATCATATTTGTCTCTTCGTCGGAAATAATAGCAGTGCCCATCACCGTATTCCGTGGGGGGGAGGTTTTTCGGATTCAACTCCCCCCCCCCCCCCCCCATGAAATTGTATTGAAAAACATTTATATTGACTTTCTTTGATAATCGTGAAAAAAAAATATATTCTTATCTATATATTTTTTTTGCTTTTGTAGTCAAAAATAGAATACAATTGTAGTAAATATAATATGTGATGTTATCGTTATCCAGGTTTATGGGCGCAGCAATGAATTAATGTTTCGTGACAAATTTAATTTCGTTATTTTTAGTACCTATTCTTTGTATTTTGTTAGTGTATCTAAAACGTCGATAATATTTAATTCTAACTCTGGTAGACGGGCGTATTATTTCTTAAATTTTGATTCCATTCATCGGCGAACAAGGAACTTGTGAAAAACCTATTGATAATTAATTCCAAATAAGTAAGTTTTTTTACTACTATTTTCTACTTATGATTAAAATTTTATTTTATTAGAATAAAATCATAATTTATTTATTTTAAAACAGTTTTAATACTGAGCCATAGATTTCACTAAGTTAATATAATATGAATAATATAAGTGGGTAAAATTGAATATTTTTTTATTTGATGATTAAAATTGTTTTCAATAAATTATTTTTAAGTATAATTTTCTATAGAACGAGTACACAATCTATACCAATCTGAGATTTAATCCATAATTTTATAATATTTATTTAAAACAGATAACTAAGTCGAGAACTTTAAATATTTAGGATCATTTGGACAAAAGGTCGGGGTTTGGCATGGATGTAAAACATAGAATTAAGGACAGTTGGATAAAATGGTTATAAGCGTTTTATGCGATAAGAGAATTCCAATATGGCTGAAAAGTAAAATGTACAGGAGTATAATGAGACCAACTATGCTATATGGTTCGGAGTGTTGGGTAATTGACAAGAAAATAGAACAGAGTATGAGTGTTGTGGAAATGAAAATGTTTAGATTGACGAATGGAGTAACAAAAGATGATAGAATAAGGAACGAATATGTAAGAGGTGGTAATGGTGTAGCATTGATAGTAGACAAGATGAGATAATATTTTTTCTCATCTTGTCTACTAGAGTTAGTTTGGGCATGCGATAAGGCAGAGCAATGGCGAATCCAGGAGGGGACACAGGGGCACGTGCCCCTCCTGTCAAGTGGGATCTAAAAAAAATGACGGGGAAAATTTTTATATTTTTATAGTTTTCATAAATGTTTTATTTGAATAATTTTTTTTACGTACACTATAATTTAAATAATTTGAACTTGACATTAATAAATATCTTATTATAACTCTATGGTATTTACTAATTACTTTTAATATCGTATTTTTCTATTGTCGGACTCCGGAACTCCCAGCATAGCACCACGTGTCGGACTCCCGGCGTTATCACTTTTTTTTCAGATTGTTATAATTTAAAAGCATTATTATTTCACTAATCTTATTATTATATTATCTTCTTTCACGTAATAACTTTTTGTGACAAAATATACTAGTAATATCGTACATTTGTTCACGAAAATCTAATAAGGAAACATCTTAATAATCAATGTAATTATTTATTTTATTTCATTTTTTAGAATCCGTAGGTACCTATTGATAATATTGAATACTAATTATAAAATTTTGTGTATTTTTATATTATATTAATATGTTAAAAAAATGGAAAAATGAAAAAAATGGATGTTGAAATACGGATTCCCAGAATAACAAACATACAACAAATTTTACAAGAATGATTATTGTGCCTCCCTGTCAAAATATTCTGGATTCGCCACTAAGGCAGAGGAAATAAAAATAGTAAGAGTGGTTATGCAAATAAACGCTGGAGGTCGAGTGGAGGATTAGGACAACGGTGGCCTACCCGAATAATTTTAAGAAAGGTGAAGATCATAGTAGCTATATTTCCACGTAAGAAAATTGTAATATGTTCACTTACTTATAACATGTTTGCTTTCAGCTAGGTGAATATCAAAAATTAAATTTATAATATATAAATATTTATAATTATAATATATTTATAATTTATAAATATAAAATTATTCAACAGTTGTATGGATATTATATTATGTTGTATGGAGTTTTCAACAACTTCCAAGATTCAACACTGAGTCAACGTTTAAAATCAATAACGTTAGCAAGATGAAATTTGTATATTATACCCATAATGCTATACAGGGACTAATAGTTTAGAATGAATTTTGGCCAACACAAGTTAATAGATTTGCAAATGATTTATAGTCGCTAATTATAAGTTATAACCGAGGCAGTATTTGGATGCACGACTTGATCTTGTAAAAAATGCACAAGCTTTTTATAAATTATCATCCAGATTTAGAAGATATTGTTAAATATAATTTTTACTATACTTATTTTAAAGAAAATTTTGATTGTGCATTTGAGCGCCCTCAAGTAGATGTATGTAGCTAATGTGAATGTTTAGTTACGAAAATGAAAAAACTCGAATTTGAGTGATAATGTTAAACGAAATGTTGCAGCTAAACTCATAATACATAAGAGAAGAGCCAAAAAGGTTCTACGTCGAATTAAAAAATGCTACAGAAAACACTGACGATAACACTACGGCATTATGCTTCGATTATATGCAGAATTTACCATTACCAAACATATTTGTCCAGGAAGTTTTTTATTTGCATCAGCTTTGAGTAAATGTATTCTGTATTCACGACTTAAAAAACAACAATACTAAACTATATGTTTACCATGAAGGAGAAGCAAACAAATCGCCAGACGAAGTTTGCTCATTTTTATGACATTATATTCAGAATGAAGTACCAAATAGTACAAAGAAATTATTACTTTTCAGTGATGGAGCAGCAGGACAAAATAAGAACTACACAGTTTCAAGGTTTCTGCTAAATCTATGTGACAGTAACCGGTTTAAATCTATTATTCACTTTTTTCCTACACGGGGCCACTCTTTTCTGCTTTGCGATCGTGATTTTGGCGCGATAAAGCACCCGTTGAGAAAAAAAAACGTATATACTAGAGATGGGCAAAAAGTTTGAAACATTGATGTTCCGATGTATCGATGTATCTACATTTGAAACATCGATGTTGGTTATCGATATATTCGACAAAAAATTGATGTTTTAAAAACATCAATGTGTACCTTAATAAATTTTAAGAAAAATTGTATCTATGTTATATATATATGTATGTTATGTATAAATTGTAAAATATTTAAATGAATACCTTACTTAAACATCGAACTTCGGATTAGAAAAAAAATCGATTTTTTTTCAATACATCACAATAAAAACATCGATGTAGGGTTTCGATATATCGAACGAAAGCATTGATGTTTTTAAAAAATCGATGTATTTTGCCCATCTCTAATATACACATGCCACAACAGTACATTAACCTTACCTTGAGAGCAAGCAAGTGCGGAAGGTTTTCTGTACATTAAGTTCAAACTAATGAAATCCTTGATTTTAGAACCTGATGGCCTCGCTTCTATAAAAATAACACTATTTTAGACGAAATTTCGGGCAGAGGAATTTCTAAAGAAAATAGAATATCGTTTAAAATATCAACATTTAAACATTTTTTTTACATCGCTGGAAAATTAGAAGTTAAACACTTTATTTATGCACTTATATCTTTCACTTTTTCTCTAAAGACGAACCATC